>NC_043975.1:3275460-3577960 GCF_902148855.1 Sphaeramia orbicularis
GAAAAGATATACACATAATAATAATAATAATAATAATAATAATAATAATAATAATAATAATAATAATAATAATATAGGGTTTGTACACATTTTTCAAGGTGAAATTCAAGCACTTCAGGGTAATTCTCACCTTATTGCTGGGGTAAATACATAAATACATATATTCATGATTATTTTTTCACTTTTATCACAGTAATCACTTTTCCATTGACCCTCAAATTGCGCAAATATAACTTGTGCATAAAAATTTACATAATGGAAAAACATCAATTTCGCTAAAAGTCTCATTTTTCGATAAAAGGTTTTTGTGCTGGCAAGAGGTGGTTTTTCAGGCGTAGTGCAAATGGTATATCACGTGAAACTACAACGGAAAGACCTTTTTTTCACAACTAGTCAGTGAATTAAAAAAATAGATGACGTACGTTACAACAAGCGAGAAGAAGAGAAGCATATCGCGGTATGGTGTGGACACATCAGGAAACCCAATCACTTGTTAATTAATACGAGATAGAGGGGTAATATATATAAGAATGAATATATCTGTAAATCAACACCATATTACGTTTGTTGCCATGTTTATGGAATGACTTCTCGTGTCACTGTTGCAATAATAAACAAACAAATCATTGCATTTGTGATTTAATGGAAAAACTGACATTATGCACTTCTGTTTTTTCAACATTTAGTAAATATCGGTAAAGTTTTGTGCAGATGTCCAATGGAAAAACGACTAATGATGTAACATTGTATTATGCTGCAGCATCTAAATTATGTTTCATAGGTGCAAAAGTTTAGAAATTAAAGGAGAATGCAAAGTTTTAGCCAAAGGTCAAATTCAAGCACTTTGCCAGTATTTTTTAGGGTCATTCTCACCTTATTGCTGGAGTAAAATCCATATCCACAGGAATACATACACTCATGATTATTTTTCCACTTTTTAATCACAAAGATGTACATTGTTTTATGTAATAAACATCTAAAATCATGTTTCATAAGCGCAAAAAGTTTAGAAATTAAAGGACGACACAAAGTTTGATCCAAAAAAAAAAAGGGAGCCACTTGACGTTCTTCAGACACACTCGCACCGAGAAAAAGATTCAGATAAAAATGTACCTGGAGTCGACCTGAGAACACCTGGAATTTACTTTTTTGACATAAAGTTTTATTTTTGTAAAATGATCACCTCTGTGTAAGTAGCTTTGGCTATAATTGAAAGCACTTAAATTGAAATTCAAGCACTTTACAGAGTTTGACAACAACATTGTAATTCAGCATTTCAAGGATTTCAAGCACCCGTATGATCCTTGTAATAATAATAATAATAATAATAATAATAATAATAATAATAATAATAATAAGTACCATTTTTCAAGGCCAAATTCTAGCTCTTGAAAACACTTAAACGGAAATTCAAGCACTTTACAGAGCTTGAAAACACAACATTGTAATTCAAGCATTTTTAAGGATTTCAAGCACCCGTATGATCCCTTATAATAATAATATAATAATAATAAATATGTTTCATGTTGTTGATTACTGATACAAACCAGTTGGATTTAGCGCTTTAGTGATACCGTCAGGACAAACCCATCATAATAAGACATGGCTTCATTCTGGTTTGGTCCATTGTAATTTTTATTCATCACAATTATTTGTTGTTATTATTACATTGTTACTGTAAATACATTAACCCTTAACAACATAGGCCTTTTGGAGTGACTTCCTAGTGAAGTTTTTCCTCCACATTTAGCCCTTAGGGGTCTGAGCCTATTTTGGCCATTTTTCAGTACTTTGATTTTACCTTTATATACTATAAAAAGAAATGTTTACTATACCCATGTTTGGTATCTTTTTTTTATTAGCATAACTTCATCTATCTCATCTGCCTATTATTTTTTTCATTTTAACCTACTATATCAACACAAAAGGTCAAAAAACACACAAAAAATATTAAATCCGATTTGAAAAATGTATATAATTATTGCATAAATACCACAAGATGCTTAACAAACCTTTTTAAAGACTTTAAAAGTGACTATTGGTTCCAAATATTAGGTATATAAAATTAATTGTAATAAATTAAAACTATACTCAAATATTTGACATAAAAGCAGATCTTTTACATATGCTTCTTACCTGTAGAAAAGGAAAAAACTCATCAATGCATGTTTTCTCTGAAGACTCGGACTGAGGAACTTGAAGAGGCCACCTCAAGACCTGGAAGAAAAAGACAAAACAAAACACACTTTTAATGTGTAATTTTGTGTGAGCACCTCTTGACAAAAGGTAAAAAATAAACTCTTTATTCATTACAGAGCTTTGAATTAACCTCCAATCAAGAATCAAAACTTTTATTAATCCCAGGGGAAATTATTATTGTGTTACAGCTGCAAGTATCATAAAAGGTAGCAGGAAAACATACATATTTAAAGTTTAAGGAAATATTTCATGTTTTTATGTCAGATCATCATGAACAGGACATCTGACAGCTGTAGACATGATGTGTCCCAACATTTATGTCCATATAGTTTATAAACATCAATATTTCCTTAAACTTTAATGGGAGATTTTTCTTGATGAAAGCAGATGGTTAGTCGTGGTAAAAAATTATTATTTAAAGTCAGAGTAAGAAAAATATTTTAGAAATTTAGAGGTTGAACATTTAAAATCAGAGTTGTGGATAAAAAACTATCAAAAAACTAAGATTATAAAGTGAAGATAACAATTTAAACCAAATTAACAAAGGCCTGGAAAGCATCTCCAGGAGGGAACTCCACGTTTGGTGGCACACAATCCTCATACTTATAATAATTGTAGTTTGTCCAATTACTTTGAGCCTCAAGGAGACAACAAAAACAAATGACAGACACCACAGTTAACCTGGTAAAGACCCAAACATCCACCAGCAACCAGAACCATCTACTGATCAAAAAACTGTTTAAGACCTGTTGATCCATTATCCTATCAATACAGGCCAATAATTGATGTAAAATACAGTTATTCATCTTTTCATGGTCATCACATATGACCCATTTGGATGTTCAGAGGCTCCGTAGTTACCATGGAAACACAGTCATCTTCTACAACAATGATTCACCAGTAAAACCCTGGAGTCGGATCAATGACAGTGGATGGACTCACTAGGTTTGTATCTTGAGTTATTGATATATTTGACCTGAAAAAGTCACTTTTTCTTGGTTTTCTGTTGTATCATAAAATACCCCTCAAGTTTAACCTGAGCTTTAATGAATATCTATATGATCAGTACATTAAATATTGGAAAATACCTGATTTTCACTGGAAAAATGAAAAATACAGAGGATTGTTCATAAAAAATGGTGACAAATCACTTAAGAAATATTAAATATAGAGAAAACAAATCATTTGGGAACTAACAAAAGTACCTCTGGGTCTTTATAGGTTAAAATGACGATAATTCCTGCAGAATGAATGCAATATTTTAGTTAAACTCCCTGAATTAAAGCTGAAAGTCCACATGTTAATCACATGTGGATTGGTTCATTTCAGCTCCACTGTAGTGAACAGAGGAAAAACTATAAAATATGTGTGGGTCCAAATTAGAGGCAGACCAATATATCGGCCGGCTGATATATTGACTTTTTTCCAATACTGGCCTTATTTTTTTTTTCTTTTTTGAAAGCCGATATCTGATCAGAAGTAAAATGTTATAAGATATTGAGACACCTGTGTGGGCAGCACTAGAAGTTCATAAATGTTAAAAAAAAAAAAAGTACTATGTGTATTAATCATTTCATTTATATCACTGCATAAAATCTTAATTATTTGAGTGTTTCAATGGAATTTTTGGTCAATGTGCTTTAAAAAATAAATGAATGAATAAATAAATAAATAAAAAATTGGCCTTAAACATTGGCCTCAAAATGCCTGCAAATTTATAAAATCTGCATCGACCTTAGAAAAACAAATATCAGTCAATCTCTAGTCCAAATATTAATGGACTTGACTGTGTACAGACTGAAACCTGGTGTAAATGCAGTTAATATCATCTTATCTGAATAAAACAGACACAAACATTATGTGCAAAGGTAGATCTGACAAAATACTGAATGCTTTAGTTTGTAGAAGCTGTTTCATCCTGACACTTTTGTTTTTAATGCTGCATATATTTCTCATATATCTTGTCATGGTGTGTTCAAAGTACAAAACACATAAAAATATGAATTTCTTCATGTATAATGAAGGTTTCATTACTACAGGGTTGGTTCAGCCTCAAGATACTGATACAAAACATGACGCTTTTTGCTAAAAACACCAACAAACATACAGAATTTTTGCAAAAATGGAACATTAAATAACACAGAAATTAAAACAAAAACATACATTTGAACATTAAGTCTATTCAATGGAAGATACTCTTTGAATTATTATAAAGTTAAAATAACCCGTGGTCAGAGGTGAGTGCACACTTCAGCTGAAATAATTAATCCATTCCACTTAAATTAATGGAGAAACAGTTTGGTAAAGAGTTAATTTGAAGTTTTAAGAAAGTCTAAATTCACAGATTTCTTTAATGCAGCTTATATCTTATAACTTTTATTCTGATTGTATCTTTTAGTCTTTTATACTTGTGCTCTGACAGACCTCTGCATAATAATCCCATGTCCCTGAATGTGTACAAATGTAAAAAAAAAACAACCTTATTATTACTTATTGTAATGATTCAGCCTGTTAAAATGTGAATATTTTCTGTTTTCTTTCCTTCTACATGACATTAAACTGAAATTCTCTAACCTGGTAAGGAAAGAAACATTTGAGGAAACACTTTTCACCACCTTCTGACAAAACAAATCAATAAGAAAACTAACGGACTAAAAGACACTGAAAATAATAAGTTAGTCTCAGCCCCAGGCCTGTAACAGTTCTTACATAATCACAGTGTTGCAATAATTGACATAATAGTCTCTTCACTTTTATATTAAAACAGTGGTGAAATAACTATAAATAACATTTTGGCATTATTTATTCATTATTTTAGTGTCATTCATCTTCTGCAATGGCTTTAATTTTTTATTTCTGTTGAATTTTTTTATATCATGAAAGGGTTTACGAATTTGTGTCAATATTTTTACACATTTCAACATTTTCTACTAATAAACATGTCTTTTTCTTCCTCTAAACTGTCCATAATTCAAATATTATTAGATTTAAAGTACAGTTGGTGCAGAACATAAAGTAGGCTAATGTTTCAACTGCAATTAACTGATGGACTTCTAACGGCTGGAACTGTTAATTTACTGCAGAATAAAACATTAGAGCTATGTTATAGCATAATGGCACATGCATACTTCAGCATCAGAATACTTCATTAATCCCAGAGGAAAATTATTGGCTGTTAAAGTCGCTCCATTCAAGTCGAATAAAAGTAGCAGAAAAGAAATGATCAATACAGCAAAAAAAGAAAAACAAATAAATAAACATGCATTCACCAAATATATTAAAATACTCTAGTAAGACACTAAATGAGAACAGCAATTTGTACAATATATACTAGACAATATATTATCACTATATAATACACCTGCACTGCAAAACTCTAAATCTTATCAATTGTGTTTTTGTCATTTCTAGTCGAAATATCTCATCACACTTAAAACAAGACAGAATCACCTACAGAGTAACTTTTCAGTGAGATATAAGAACTGATTTTTAGACGATAGATCTGGAAAATCTGATTTCAAGAAAATCTTACCAAGAGAATTTTCACGTTTCTTTGGTAGATTTTTTTTGCTTTAATTAAACAAAAAAAAATCTTGTATTAAGCAAAAAAAAAAAAATGTGCCAATGAAACAAGTGAAAATGATCTTGCTAAGATTTTCCAGATCTATTGTCTAAAAATATGTTCTTATATTTCACTGAAAAGTTCCTCTTTAGGTGATTCTGTCTTACTTTAAGTGTGAGGAGATATTTGAACTAGAAATGAAAAAAAAAAAAAACACTTGGTAAGATTTAGAGTTTTGCAGTGAGGTCTTTGTCTTCTTCTAAACTGTGCATAATTATTACATTTAAAGTACAGTTAGTGCAGAATATAAAATATTTCAACTGTAATTAACTGATGCACTTCTAACAGCTGGAAATGTAGATATACTGCAGAATAAAACATTAGAACTATGTAGGGTCAGATCCAGATCCAGCAGTGACCTGTTCAATAGTGTCTGTGTTTAAACTAAAGAACTGGTCTCCAGGTTTAATCCATGTATGAACAGGTCTATGTACTCTCACATCACACATGTTACACAGATAGATTTGACTGAAAAAGTCACTTTTTCTGCAGTTTTCTCTGCTTATGACAGAATAATCTTCAACTTTAATCTGAACTTTCATGTACATCTACAGGATCTGTGAGTTAATTCCAGAAGAATACTTGATTTATACTGATAAAATACAAAATACAGAGGATAACATTATAAATAAAGGGTGATAAATAACATAAGAAAGGTTAGATAGAAAATTTCATTTGGGAACGGACATAAAAGAAGCGCTGGGTCTTTATGGGTTAACATCCTTGACTGTTAATATCTTCAATGTGCAATGCGGACATTTTGTTTCTGTTTTATATTTTAACTTGTTTAATTTATCTATTTTTATTTGATTTTAATTTTTTTTAATGCTTTTATTCATTTTTATTGTGCTTGTCTTGTCTTCTGTACAGCACTTTGGTCCACTGTGGTTGTTTTGCATTACATTACATTTAGGCATTTGGCAGACGCTTTTTTACAAAGCGACTTACAGGGGAAAAACTAAAATTAAAATAAATAAATACAAAATAAATAAAATTCAAGAATAGATTAAAGACATAAAGCAGCTGTACAATTACAAACAGTGTCGTACAGAAGATTAAAAAGCAAAACTACAGACTAAAAATACAAGAATAGATTAAGAAGACATAAAAACAGCTGTACAATTAAAACAGTGAAATAAAAATACCAAGTAAAACAACAGAATAACCATAATAATACATTTAAAATGGAACGTTTGAAAGTGCTAGGACAGGACAGTTTAAAAGTGTTTTATAAATAAAGTTGGATTGGATTAGATCTTCAGTGTAATTTTTGTATTTCACTAATTCATCCCGCAGGCTGGATTGGACCCTTTGTTGGGCTGGTTTTGGCATGTTTGAGACCCCTGATCTAGTCTGATAAAATACATACATTACCGTTCTATGAGCAGGAGGTAAACTCTTCCAAACATGTCACCCTGCACTAATAACAGACTTTGCATGAAGAACAGGGTTTTCCATGTCTGATATTGAAGCAAACAGACCCTGCAGGGACATGCAACAGGGTCGTTTTTGCCTTTAAATGTGCAACTGCAGTCTTAACCACATCGACAGCTCATTACACATTTATAGAACTAATAGGAGTTCTGCTATTATGAGCCTGCAGCTTCATATGTCTGTCAGCTGTCAACACAGTGGGTCACACAGGGAGCCATGTTGGAGGAAAAATGGCTGCCATGCTTTTATGACTTTATCAGCTTCAGCTACTTCACTTCATTGTCAACTGGGATGGTTCATACTGGAGTAGGTGGTGGTGGGGGGTGTAGTTGGGATTTGCAGCATCAGATCAAGTTAAAGTGTGCAGGGGGATGAGGATGCAAAGGTGGAGTTGGGCTGAATAAATGTAAAGTGTAAGGATGTGGACACCTGGGCAGCACACAGGTAGGAGCTGTGGGCCCAGATGGGACACACACAAATGAAGCTGAGAGATGAGAGGAAAAGTTGCACCGGGTCCAAACTGCAACTCCTGCATCACTAAAACAGCTCTAGATCTTTATGTTTTACGTTCAGTTAATGATAGATTTGACTGAAAAAGTCACTTTTTCTGCAGTTTTCTCTGCTTTTGAAAGAATAATCTTCAACTTTAAACTGAACTTTTAAGAACATCTACAGGATCTGTGAGTTAATTCCAGAAAAATACTTGAGTTATACAGATAAAACACAAAATACAGAGGATAACATTATAAATAAAGGGTGATAAATCACATAAGAAAGGTTAGATAGAGAGAAAATTTCATTTGGGAACTGACATAAACGAAGGGCTGGGTCTTTATGGTTAACATCCTTGATTGTTAATATCTTCAATGTGCAATGTGGATATTTTGTTTCGGTTTTTATATTTTAGCTTGTTTTATTTATCTATTTTTATTTTATTTTATTATTTTTAATGCTTTTATTCATTTTTATTGTGCTTTTAGTCTTCTGTACAGCACTTTGGTCCACTGTGGTTTTTTTTAAAGTGCTTTATAAATAAAGTTGGATTGGATAATGTGTAGTGTAATTTTTGTATTTCACAGACCGGATTGGACCCTTTGGCAGGCCAGTTTTGGTATGTTTGAGACCCCTGGTGTAGTCTGATGAAACACATACATGAGCAGGAGGTAAACTCTTCCAAACATGTCACCCTGCACTAATAACAGACTTTGCATGAAGAACAGGGTTTTTCCATGTCTGATATTGAAGCAAACAGACCCTGCAGGGACATGCAACAGGGTCGTTTTTGCCTTTAAATGTGCAACTGCAGTCTTAACCACATCGATGGCTCATTACACATTTATAGAACTAATAGGAGTTCTGCTATTATGAGCCTGCAGCTTCATATGTCTGTCAGCTGTCAACACAGTGGGTCACATAGGGAGCCATGTTGGAGGAAAAATGGCTGCCATGCTTTTATGACTTTATCAGCTTCAGCTACTTCACTTCATTGTCAACTGGGATGGTTCATACTGGAGTAGGTGGTGGAGGAGGGGAGGTGGGGGGGTAGTAGTTGGGATTTGCAGCATCAGGTTAAGTTAAAGTGTGCAGGGGGTGAGGATGCAAAGGTGGAGTTGGGCTGAATAAATGTAAAGTGTAAGGATGTGGACACCTGGGCAGCACACAGGTAGGAGCTGTGGGCCCAGATGGGACACACACGAATGAAGCTGAGAGATGAGAGGAAAAGTTGCACCGGGTCCAAACTGCAACTCCTGCAAGTCCGAGCCGGGACGTGGATCTCCCCCCAACCCGAACCCCAGAACCACGAGCCCGGGTGCGGACACCGCGACACGACGCCTTAATTGAATTTGTTGTTACTTTTTCCCCCAGAGTGTGGGCTCCATGGCGTTTAGTTAAGTTTAGGAAACGCGACTGACGCTGCATCAGTGTGGAACTGACCCGTTTTGAGAGGAAAACAAAAAGCTGAGCATGTTATTGAAGGCGTCGTGGGGTTTTTAAAAACACTTCCATCACGTTAATGCCGTAAACTGTTGTGGACTTTTAATAAGCAGTTATTTCACACCAAAATAAAGCCCCCCCACACCCACGCGAAGATATTCAAAGTTCCGGTAAATGACTAATTTCTTACCGTGAACTCGATGGAAGTTCAGGCGGCGTCCCGTTAACGTCCGACATGATAAAAAGCAGGTAAAGCCGTCCACAGCGCCCAGCTCCAACATTTGCCTTCCTCTGCTCCTCTCGGTGGAACCACAGCGACGGCGGCCATGACAGTCCATCCGGGTACTTGGCTGCTCTTGACACTCATGTCGAAGCGGATGAATATGTATAGTCTCTCAAACACCAAACTAGTGCCGAGTTGAGCATTATTTCCAACAAAACGGCTCTAAAATACAACTTTTCACTCAACTACGGCTGGTTTATGATACCCGGGGCACGTTTATGGGGAGCGCGTGGGTGTTAACGCAGCAGCGCTACGTCATTGTTGAGCACGAAGAAGAAGCAGAAGCACAGTAGTAGTAGAAGAAGAAGAAGAGGTGCCATGGCGGATATACGCCATTTCCTATTGACTGCGATACATGTTTGACTAGTTGATATTCCTTTGTTTGTATCGGCTGTTTTTACATACATACCCCCCATTTTAGAGGCTTAACAGTTAGAAAGCAATGTGTGAGAGTGTGTCTGCGTCTGCCCTGTCTTTTAATCACACAATCCACAACCTACTCCCACACCCTGTAACACACACACACACACACACACACACACACACACACACACACACACACACACACACACACTCAGACCTACAGTAATGGAGGATGAGGCTCAGCAGACACTGTTAGCTTATCAACATTACATCAGATCCACTGGCTTTGTTTCACACCAGCTCAGGTTTTACAGCACATCATCGATACTAAAGGTGTTGTGTGTGTTTAACACATTTATACACACTGACACTATGTTTATTTAGGCTTTAAAGACATTTCACCTACATCTGTGAGTGTTCAGTCAAAACAATGACGAGGTTTAAAGGTTCAATGAGTAAGATTTAAGGGAATTTAACACTCCGCTTTAGAGCTGCAAAAATAAACTGATTACTTGTAAACTATTAAATTAATTGAGAAATACTTTGATAGTCGGGTTAAGTAATGTTTTTAAAAGTGTAAACAGTTCTCATGAGGGTTTTTTCACAGCGTAGGGGCGCCAGTTTTGCTGGGGGGTCCAGGGGCACCCTCCCCCGGAAAATTTTTACATTTATAACTCTCTGAAATACTATTTCCTGCATTTTGAGGGGCAAATTTTGAGGAGCCAAGTTTTTGTCTTTGTTACAACATGATTAAAAGCAAAAACTGTTTTTTTTTGTTTTTTTTTTTTCAATTTGTGAACAGTAATTATTGATGGGAATTACTCCATACTCTGGGTGGGCGTCAGACAATACCAAGGCACACAAAGGGGTGTTGACTATATTGTTCTCATTTCCTGTCTGCAGCACTGTGCACTAAGACAAAAGAATATATTTTTTCAAATTCAAATCTCTTATTCATTACACTGGACGATCACACACACACACACACACACACACACACACACACACACACACACACACACACACACACAAAAACACTGCTACACTGGTTGAAAGACAGTGTCGCAGGTCAAATCTCAGCGTCGGGGGCCCCGGCGTTCAATGACGCTAGCGAGAACCCTGGTAAATATCTTGCATACACTACAACTACTAATGATAATAATCAATAAATAAAATTCTATAAAATAAGGTAAATCCCATAAAAACACAAGCCTAAACAATATGTAGATTTGTTTAGAACCAACCAAAGATGAAAACAGGATTATTTTTATGTGCAGTTATTGATAACTTTGCTGAAAAAGTCACTTTTTCTTCAGTTTTCTTTGTTTCTGATAGAATAACCCTCACATTTAATCTGAGCATTTATAAACGTCTACATGATCAGTGAATTAAATACAAGAAAATACATGATTTTCACTGAAAGTGTAAATGTCTTATATACACATAGGCAGGTATCTGGAAAACAGACATTGTCTCTGATTCGGATTATTTCTGAAAACTCTAACCGAAGTGTGATTTTGTAAAACAGTTTCTGTGCCTGCGTGTGTTCAGCGTGAAACAGAATTTTAGTTTCTGAACGTCACAGTATTCAACAGAACAGTAATGGAGGATGAGGCTCAGCAGACACTGTTAGCTTATCAACATTATATCAGATCCACTGACTTTGTTTCACACCAGCTCAGGTTTTACAGCACATCATCGATACTAAAGGTGTTGTGTGTGTTTAACACATTTATACACACTGACACTGTATTTATTTAGGCTTTAAAGACATTTCACCTACATCTGTGAGTGTTCAGTCAAAACAATGACAAGGTTTAAAGGTTCAGTGTGTCAGATTTAGATCAGGTCTGTCAAACTCATTTTAGTTCAGTTCCACATTCAGTGAAATCTGATCTCCAGTGGGCCGGACCAGTAAAATAATAACAGTGGAAAAAAGTCAAATTATATTATAATCAGGTTTACATCTACAAAGTTTCCTTGAAAATCTAAATAACATGAACAACTTGAATTGTCATAAGAAAAACAAGTGCAATTTTAACATTTTAACAATATTCTGCCTCATTTTTATCAGTTTATCATCTACACATGTGCATTACAGTCGCACAAAACATTTAATAACAGGCAGAATGTTGGTAAAATTGCATTTACTTTTCTTAAGACATTTCTGTTTGTTCATATTTGTTCAGGTTATTCACATTTTTTTCTTATAATTTTACTTTTTTACACAAAAAACAAGGAAAATTTGGGGTTGTCGTGATTTATAGGTTATTATGATAATATTTTACTGGTCCACCTATTTTAGTCTATCATTTCCCTTTTTTATTCTGCTGTACGACACTGTTTTTAATTGTACAGCTGCTTTATGTCTTTAATCTATTCTTGTATTTTATTCTTTTATTTGGGTTTTCCCCTGTAAGTCGCTTTGGAAAAAAGCATCTGCCAAATGCATAAATGTAAATGTAAACTCAACTCACTTTGTCACCGTTTAATTGAGTGTTTTATTTTGATGATGTTGAACTCTAGATTAAACAGAGGATAGTTTTTATTTTCACCTTTCATTTATTTGATTACAGTAAAGGCCAAAGGTTTCCAAACACTTCTGTAAAATGTTTGCATTGACTGTGAATTACATAAGTTCAATCACTGCAGTGTTACATAAACCTGTTGAAGGATAAAAGCAGGAGGGATGTGTTTCTTCTTTCATTTTATTCTATACTGTTAAAAAAAAAAAACCTTGATTTTTATGTTATTTAATACTTCAATTTAGGATTAGAGTGAAAAAAAGAACTTCCAAAGGAGAAAATGTGATGCAAAGCACACACTGATGTTATATGTATTGAATAAAAGGGTTTTTAAAAGGCTAAAATCAAACAATTTAAGTAAAGGTTTGGAAGTTTAACCCATAAAGACCCAAATATCTACTGAACTAAACTGTTTCATACCTGTTGAGACACTAATCCTATCAATACATGTCAATATCTGGTGTAAAATACAGTTTTTCATCTTTTCATGGTCATCAGATATGACCCATTTGGATGTTCAGACGCTCCGTGGTTACCGTGGAAACACCGTCATCTTCTACAACATTGATTCACCAGTAAAACCCATGGAGTTGGATCAGTGACAGCGGATGGACACACTTATTTTTATGTTAATTTAAGGATAGATTATACTGAAAGGGCATTTTTTCGTCAGTTTTTTCTGTTTTGATACAATTACCTTTTATTCATCTACATGATCAGTGAATTAAATACAGGAAAAGACCTGATTTTAACTGAAAAATGCAAAATTCAGAGGACAATATTAAAATAAATGGTGATGGTTCATTTAGAGAATGTTAGATGTAGAGAAAAATTCATTTGGAATCATCACTAAAATAGTTCTAGATCTTTACACAAATCATACAAATACATTGACAAATCATATGTAAAGTAGCATCCACAAAAGAAAAGAAATACATTCTTATCATTATTACTATTACTATTATTACTACTACAACTGCAACTACTACTAATAAGCACTAAATAAAATTAAATAAGGTAAATCCCATTAAAACACAAGCCTAAACAACATATAGATTTGTATAGAACCAACCAGGGATGAAAACAGGATTTTTTTTATGTTCAGTTATTGATAACTTTGCTGAAAAAGTCACTTTTTCTTCAGTTTTCTTTGTTTCTGATAGAATAACCCTCACATTTAATCTGAGCATTTATGAACATCTACATGATCAGTGAATTAAATATAGGAAAATATATGATTTTAACTGAAAAAAGGAAAATTCAAGGGATAATATTATAATAAATGGTGATGAATTATTTAAGGAAAGTTAGATGTAGAGAAAAATTCATTTGGAATCATCACTAAAATATCTGTAGATCTTTAAGGGTTGACAAATCATATGTAAAGTATCATCCACAAAAGAAAAGAAAAACATTCTGATCATTATTACTATTATTATTATTACTTCTACTATTACTAATGATAATATTCAATAAATAATATTCTATAAAATAAGGTAAATCCCATAAAAATACAAGCCTAAACAATATGTAGATTTGTTTAGAACCAACCAGGGATGAAAACAGGATTTTTTTTATGTTCAGTTATTGATCACTTTGCTGAAAAAGTCACTTTTTCTTCAGTTTCCTTTGTTTCTGATAGAATAACCCTCACATTTAATCTGAGCATTTATAAACATCTACATGATCAGTGAATTAAATATAGGAAAATATATGATTTTAACTGAAAAAAGGCAAAATTTACAGAATAATATTAAAATAAATGTTGATAAATCATTTAGGGAAGGTTAGATGTAGAGAAAAATTCATTTGGAATCATCACTAAAGTAGTTCTAGATCTTTAAGGGTTGACAAATCATATGTAAAGTAGCATCCACAAAAGAAAATGAAATATTTGGACAAGAAATTACACAAATACATTTGGTTAGATTGAGATTTTTTTCCAGTGTATGTAATTGACTTCTTGATTTTATTGTTGTTGTTTTTTTAGTTCTTTTTTCTTTTTTACTTCAAAGTTTGAGACAAATAAACAAATAATAAACCCTTAAAATAAGAAATTAACACTTAAAACAGGTTAAATATCTAACACTTTTTATGTTTCTCTTAGTAAGAACTGAATCATTTACAGTGTTTGGGTTAAGGTTCAGATGCATGTCTTATATAAAGGCAACATTTTCTACTAGTTGTGTTTAATGTGGTTAAAACTCCACCAGTTTAACCAAAGCTCAAATGTTTCTGAACTGGAACCCTTAACCCTAACCCTTAACCCTAACCCTAACCCTTAACCCTAACCCTTAACCCTAACCCTTAACCCTAACCCTTAACCCTAACCCTTAACCCTAACCCTTAACCCTAACCCTTAACCCTAACCCTTAGGTGGGTCAGTGCTGACGTGGTGGACAGTAAAGGCTAAACAATAACCTAACACCACTAACATGTCGACGCCTCTGGTCGAGTGAACACTATGTACTGTGAGTCGCACGTCTGACCACACCCACCACCGTTGTCAGCGGCAACAAGTGGGAAACAGGGAGTGGTTTATTCCAACATTTAGATCCTAGACTGTGATTGAATGAGTCTGATCATGAGTCTGAGGCGAGTTATCAGCCTGTTTTATACTGGTTTATCACCAAAAAACTGTTGATTTGATCAGAATCTAGTCTTTATGTTACTGTCCCTCAACATCTGTAAAAATAAACTTTATAAAAACATCTGGAAAGTGTTTCTCAACAACAGAAAAACTAGGACAGAGGAAACTACACAAATATAGCAAAATGAAAGAGATGTAACATGATGAAAAGAATGTTATATGATGAAAATGAAATAAAAACATGAAAATTGTGTAAAAAAAATAAATAAATAATGCAACATGAAATCCATGAGCATGATGAAAAAATGACGCAACAAAATGAAAATGACTTCAAAAAAAAGGTAAGAAAACATGGTAACACGATGAAAATTAGGTAAGAAGGGATTTTAAAAAAGCGCAAATAATATGAATAAAGCATTTAAAAAGATTTAAGTAAACTCTGTAATTAGATGAAAATGAAATAAAAACATGAAAATGTATAAAAAACAACATGAAATCCATGCAGCATGATGAAAAAATGAGAAGATTAAAATTTTTTTTACATGAATATAAGCATTTAATAAGATTTTAAAAAATGTAATTAGATGAAAATGATCTAAAAACATATAAATGGTGTAAAAAAAAATATGATAATGCTACATGAAACCCATGTAGCATGATGAAAAAAATGTTGCAACAAAATAAAAGTGACATAAAAAAGGAAGAAAACACTGTAACATGATGAAAAATATGTAACAAGATAAAAAAAAAATAATAATGTAACATGAAAAAACGTATAAATCTGAAATAATGTAACAAGATGAAAGTGACGTGACATGAAGAAAAAAATTTAACACGATAAAAACAATGTGACATGAATAAAAGCATTTAAAAAGAAAAAAAAACAATGTAATATAATGAAAATGATCTAAGAACATGAAAACGATGTAAAACAAAAAACAAAAAGCAACATGAAATGTGGCATGATGAAAAAAAGAAAAGCGACGTCAGTTATCTGGAATTACTTCAGCTACGAAGGATGAAACTGAAACGTGTTCTGTGTCGACACGAGAGGTAATACAACTAATTTCTTTGATCATTTACGTCGGCACCACACAGCTGTTCTATCCTCCTGAGTAGTTTTTCATATCACAATATATGTTGCAGGGTTAAAAAAAATCGCATTGTCAGTTTTTTCCAAAATCGTGCTCAGATCCACCAGCTGTTGTGACTTCAGGCGGAGGACTCTCCATGCTGACGCTGTTCGTCCTCCATGGTTGTTTTGAGAGCTAACACCGCTCTGCTCGGGGTATTTCCGACGCGCAAGTTAGATTCACACTAAACACTGCGTCCCCTCCCTTTGATTCCTGAACACAGGTCCGCTGTGTAAAAGTCCAGCCTGTTTCACCTCTGTTACTCCTTTGGTTTGGCTGGTGCAAGGTTCTAATAGTTTCATTCTAGTTCAGTTTTATTTAGTTTGGACTTTTTTTCTCTAATTCAGTTAGCTTTAATTAGTTGTTAGAGCAGGTTTGCTAGTTTTTATTAGTTTTCGTTATTTTCTAAATGCTTAGTTTTAGTTTAGTTTTACTTTAATTTTTGTTTAGTCGTCTCTTTTCTCTTCTTCTCTGTGGTCGTATTCAAATCAATCCCAGACAGGACTCTGCTGCTTTAGTCTCCATGTTTCCAGGTAGAGTGGGGACCAGAAGACGACTGGAAACCACAAGTGATGGACCGTTAAATATCACATGGTGACAGCAGATGAAATTGCTAGAGCGAAATAAATCCGTATCGTATCAACCTGACGTTAACAAAGATGAAAACGAAAGGAATTTTATCCAGAAGTTTTATCCGTTTTAGTTGTTTTGTAAACACACAATACAGTTTCAGTTAGTTATCGTTTTTTCTTTTAATAACACTGGTCAACAACAAATTTATTGTTTAAGTTTTTTGAGCTGATTTAGGATAATTTTGGTGTGCTGAATCCAAAAATCACATTAGTTTTGCTCAATCAGGTCAATAATAATAATAATAATAATAGGTCATAAATCATGCAAGAAAGGGTTAATCTGCAGTGGGCCGGACCAGTCAAATAATAGCATGACAGCCAATAAATAATGACAACTCCAAATTGTTTTAGTGCAAAAAATGACATTAAATGATGCCAATATTTACATTTACAAATGATCCAAACAAAAAGGATGTGAATAACCTGACAAAAATGAAATGTGTTCAGAAACAGAAGTACAATTTGATCAATATTCTGCCTCGACTTAACGTTTATACATACGCATTACACTGGTCAACAACAAATTTATTAAGTTTTTGGAGCTGATTTAGGATAATTTTGGTGCTGAATCCGAAAATCACATTAATTTTGCTCAATCAGGTCAACTTTCTGAACTATGCTACATATTGGCTTTTGAACATTTTTGCTTACATTTATGGGCATTTTCACATCATATATTACAAAATTCTTTCATATTTCTTGCAATAAATGAGTTCTGAAGATTTGACTTTTGCCAATTTATGATTAATGTTTTTTTTTAATATTACAGGTGAATGAAATGGCTTCGACTAGAAGATCTTGCAAAAATAAGCCTGACATATTCTGCTCCATCTGCAGTGAATACACCATTGTACCTAACAGGAATCAAATGATCAAATGATTTTTTTTCTCTTAAAACCTATTTTGGGTGAGAACTATATAAAAAAAATCAACTGATAAAGTCACAAAAATGTAATCAATTTTGTGAGAAGACCAAATTTTTCAAAATCAAATTAGCAAAAAAACCTGACCTGATTGAGAAAAACAGATGTCATTTTTGGATTTAGCGGTGCAAAATGGTCCGAATTCAGTTGAAAAAACCGAGACAACTTGCAAAAAACATTTTTTTGTAACCCAGTGTTATAGTTTCTGTTTATTTCACTTAACGAAAATGTTTTTACAATTCTAGTTTTCATCATTTCGTTAGTTTTCGTTAACGATAATAACCTTGGGCTGATGGAAGCGTGGCTGCCATTTTGCACCAAACGGCCCCTCCCACCACCGAACATTCATACGTTCATACACCAGTGTGAGTGACACTGGAGGTAAGGAGGGTGAAGTGGTTTGCCTAAAGACACAACGGCACATGACTGAGACACCGCCAACCCTTCAGTTACTGGACGACCCGGTCTACCTCCTGAACCACGGCCGCCCCATATGTTGTATATGAAATATTCAATAACTGTAAAAAAAAAAAAAAAGATTATTGAAGGACGTCCCATGAACTCATCAGCAGAGAAACAGTCCAGACTGACAGAAAACCATATCAGCAAAAAAAAAAAAACCAAAACAAAAATACTGTTGTAATCACCTCAAACACTGGTGACAGAAGTGGACACAGATAAAGAGTTCAAAACTGTAGTCGAAGATAAAGACACTGGAGACAGAAGCAGAACATTCACATAGAAAACATGCACTGGAGTCCAAGGTTTAGAAGAGTTTGGGATTTTTCATTCTAGTTTAGTTTTAGTTAGTTTGGACTTTTTTTTTTCTCTAATTCAGTTCGTTTTAAGTAGTTTTTAGAGCAGGTTTACTAGTTTTTATTAGTTTTCATTATTTTTTTTTCTAAATGTTTAGTTTTAGTTTAGTTTTGTTTTATCTTTTCTCTTCTTCTCTGTCATCGTATTCAAATAAATCCCAGACAGGACTCTGCTGCTTTCTCCCAACTTTAGTCTGCATGTTTCCAGGTAGAGTGGGGATGAGAAGACGACTGGAAACCACAAGTGACGGACTGTGAAGTGTCGTATGGTGCCAGCAGCTAAAACTGCTCAAGTGAAATAAATCAATTTCATATCAATCCGACACTGACAAAGACAAAAACGAAAGGAATTTTATCCATAATTTTTTATACGTTTTAGTTAGTTTTGTAAACACACAATACAGTTTCAGTTAGTTATGTTTTTTTCTTTTAATTATAGTTTTTTATTGATCTCAGTTAACAAAAATGTTTTCTCAATTCTAGATTTGGTCATTTTGTTAGTTTTTGTTGCTTGACTCATTAACACTGGCCTTAAAGGACACTAGGAGTCACTGAGACAGGTACTTCTGTAAAGGTCGTCCATGTCTTCCTATGAGGTCAGGTTAGTTTCAAAAGTGTGTGTACACATAAGAAAAAAACTTGTACGCATTAAAAATGTGTGTATGTTCAGCTATAGTTGGGCATAAATAAAAAAAAAAAAAAAAAAAATCATGTATAGATTATGACATATATATATATATATATATATATATATATATATATATATATATATTCTCTGTGAATTAATAAAGTTACAGCATGACTAAATTATGAATACAGATTTGTAGTTTTATGAGGGTGTTTTCTTCATTATGAATAAGAATCACACATGTTATTCATATTTTCATTCATCTTCTGAACCTGCTTTATCCTCACTAGGCAGTGTGTGTGTGTGTGTGTGTGTGTGTGTGTGTGTGTGTGTGTGTGTGTGTGTGTGGGGGGGGCTATTGTCAGAAAAGGGTAAGGGTTAGGGTAAGGGTTAGGGTTAGGGCAGTGTTTCTCAACCTTTTCAGAACAAAGCTCCACTAACAACATCATAAGCCTACTGCCACCCCCCCACCCCCCCATTCCCAAAAACATTTGGGACTGGGGGTGGGGCTACCTAATTCTAAAAGTAACACAATGGACCTGTATGTGGAGGACGTGGTGGGTTATGGGTTATATACCTCTGTAGATAAAGCCCTCCTCACGTTATCGCTGACCCCCCCAAAAAAAACGTGCGACCGGTGGGAGGGTTAGGGTTAGGGGACCTCAATTCCAACCCCGCCCCCCCCCCCCCCACAGTTGAGAACCACTGGCTTAGGGTTAGGGTTACATTTATCAACTAAATCCAAACTAATTTTCTGACTAACAGACCTTCTGACAATGAGGTGGGACCAGGTCGGGGGGTGGGGGGGTGGAGCCTTCAGACACATTATTTACATCAAATTGTTTTTAATATCCTTTTCCTACTACACTGATTTTGGGAATCGATGCAAAGTTATATTCATGACAGTTACAAGACAGATGATGTTTTAGATGAGTTGGTTTTTTGTTAACCTACTTTAACAGTGTGTTAATGTTTCCCCCAAAAACAAAATACAACAAAACACGGACAAGGGTCGCAAATTAGGAAACTATCAACAAACAGATCCGTATTTGTAATTAAGTAAAACCATAACTTTATGAGTTGTGTTCTCACAGAGAAAACATACACAACATAATCTATGCATGATCTGACAAAAAAAAAAACAGTTTGCAAAAATGTTTAGTTATGCACAACTATAGACCGACATACACACATTTTTAATGCATGCTCGTTTTTGTTTTTTTGGTTTTCTTATGTTCTCACCAAGGTTATTATCGTTAATGAAAACTAACGAAATAACCAAATCTAGAATTGAAAAAAAACATTTTCATTAACTGAAATAAATAAAAATTATAATTAAAAGAAAAAAAAACGATAACTAACTGACACTGTATTGTGTGTTTACAAAACTAACTAAAACGTACAAAAATTATGGATAAAATTCACTTAGTTTTTGTCTTTTTCAGTGTCGGATTAATACGAGATCGATTCATTTCACTCGAGCAATTTTAGCTAGCAGCACCATGCGACACTTGACGGTCCGTCACTTGTGTTCACTTGTGGTTTCTAGTCGTCTTCTGGTCCCCACTCTACCTGGAAACATGGAGACTAAAGTTGGGAGAAAGCAGCAGAGTCCTGTCTGGGATTTATTTGAATACAACCACAGAGAAGAAGAGAAAAGATATAAAAGAAAAAACTAAAATTAATACTAAAACTAAACTAAAATTAAGAATTTAGAAAAAAATAATGAAAACTAATAAAAACTAGCAAACCTGCTCTAAAAACTAATTAAAACAAATTGAATAGGAGAAAAAAAGTCAAAACTAGATAAAACTAAACTAGAATGAAAAATCCAAAACTATTAGAACCTTAGTTCTCACACATGGATCTTTTGATAGAACCTTCCCAGCTCTTCTCAGACCACAGTAACATGGTCCAGTCTGGAGAAACCCTGAGGCTTTTAAAGCGCTGAAACCTACTTTTCATTTGGCCAAAATCCATCTCAGTTCTTGCCCTGGTTTTTCTGTGGCCCTGGTTGAAGGCCTGATCTGCTTCTGTTCCTGGTTCTTGGTTGGATGCCACAAAGTAGGACACAGAGACACCCACTGTCCTCCAGCAGATCTGCATTTAACTGGCCCACAGAGTGAAAGGGTCCATTAAACAAACAGACTGTTCAGGTTCAAGTAGATGAAGAACAGTGATGGTGTTCTAAAGACTCCTGGAGCATGGCACGTTCCAGTATCTGACATCAGGTCAGGTCTTCTGACGGCACAGGAGGTGACCTTCAGTGATGCGATTACAATTTTTTGGCAGAAGATTGATGTAAAATTTCTTGGTATGACTAATGATCTATGGAGCATTGGTTTGAGATCTCGCTGCTGTTTGCTGATCTGACTGGACCGCAGAGATTTCTCAATGTCATCTTTGGTCTTGG
This sequence comes from Sphaeramia orbicularis, assembly GCF_902148855.1. Lineage (NCBI taxonomy): Eukaryota > Metazoa > Chordata > Actinopteri > Kurtiformes > Apogonidae > Sphaeramia > Sphaeramia orbicularis. Next base: position 3,296,956 of record NC_043975.1, read on the forward strand.
TTAGAAGGGTCCAAGAGAAAGGACTTCCTAAGAACACAATTCTCAAGATGACAGTAAAACAAAATGCATCTTGGGATATTTGTTGGCCAAGTCCATTGGAGTCACCAACCAGTCCATCCTTGGTTTAACAAACGAGACAAAAACAACATCCAAGGTTATTATCGTTAACGAAAACTAACAAAATGATGAAAACTAGAATTGTAAAAACATTTCCGTTAACTGAAATAAATAAAAACTATAATTAAAAGAAAAAGTGATAACTAACTGAAATTATATTGTGTGTTTACAAAACTAACTAAAATGTATAAAAATTATGGATAAAACACAAAATGTATCTTGGGATATTTGCTGGACAGGTCCACAGGAGTCACCAACCAGTCCATCCTTGATTTAATGAATGAGACAAGAACAACATCTGGGAATTCCAACCAATCGTGGTTTGTACGAACTTTTAAATGGAACAGTGCTTGGGCCAAAACTGATGAACTTTCACCAGATCGAAGAATAGAAGAACAGACAAGAATGTGTCTTGAGAAAGGTCTTGTTTTGAGGCTTGTCGTGTCCAGGTATGACCACTCTTTAAATCGCAGTAGATCTTCTCTTTCCTCATTCTGCTGTTTCAGTCAGCTGATAGCTTGGATCTGATTTGATTGACTGAGTTCATGACGATCCGTGTGGTCCTTGAAAGAGGTGGTGAGTTCGCAGGAACACGATTTACAACAATGAACTGAGTCGACGACAAGGCCATCGGCTGTTCGAGTCGAGCTGAGACAGGTCAGTTAACTGTTTACATTAGTGGGTTAGAGTTAGGGGCTAGGGGTGAGGGTTAGGGGTTAGGGGTTAGGGGTTAGGGAAGGGAACTTGCAAGAATTTCATTTCACTGCTGTGCATATAACAGTGAACTTGTTGAATCTTCACGCAACCGTAACTTTTTCTGAATTTTTAAAAACTGTCATACACGTCATCGGTTCAGCTGGGCACCGCTGACCAGGTCTCATTCAAGCCGGCATGAATTGCATCTTGGGAATTCTTTCCCACCCAAGTCTACACGAGTCACCAACCAGTGCATTCTTGGTTTAAGCTAGCTGACAAGAACAACACCCGTGTATTCCATGCGTTCTTGGTTTACGCGAACTTGTAATTTGAACAGTACTTGAGCCGCGACTGATGATGTTTCATGAGAACAGAAGAACAGACAAGAACGTGTTTTGAGAAACAGATTATGTTTTTATCCTTTATCACAGAGCGTCCTATCCTGAGTATGACATCAGAGGAAAATGGCCGCCGTCTCAGAGTGGTTTTTGGTGATTCCTTGAAGACTCATTGGGATTCTTGATGAAACCAGCAGCTCCTTTTTTTTTTTTTTTTTTTTTTTTTAAATCAATTTTTTAATTTCTTTTCAATGCACATCTCCAAAAGTACAAATACAAAAAAAAGAAAGAAATTCACATTTTATGATACAAGATTTTGTGACACACAAAGTACCCCCCCCCCCCCCCCCCCCGCCCAGTGCCAATGGAAACCAGCAGCTCCTGATGAACATTGGACTAATACCATGAAAAGAATGGAGTCGATGAACAGTAACTGGTTTTTAAACTGATTTTTGGTTTCCATTATCATACTGTCATACTATTGTCTTTGCGTTGCCTAGGTAACATTTTGCTTTGACTTGACTCAATGTTAAAAGCTATATTTGTGGAACAGTGATCATGTTCTGTAGACGATGGATAAATAATATGACAAGATTAATTTCCTGTAACACTATTTCATTGGCAGGCAACTCAGTTCATTAAAAAATACTAAGACGATATCATCTATTATACATGTATATCTGTGATAACATATAAAATGTTAATTTAGCAACTTGAATAAGGCAGAAGGTTGCATTATTAACCTACATATGCTTCATAAAATCTGACAGTTTCACTATTTGGATCACTGTTGCCTCACAATTTTTCTATTTAAAGATGCAGCGTTTCCCAGAATTTACTCTACTACTTTAACAGTGTTAAAATCAGTCACATATTAGCACTAAAACCAACATTTTTCACTTAATATCCTCATGAATTGTCTTTATGAGGTTGTTAATTAACAGTTTGACTTGTGTTTATGTCCTTGAATATGGTCGATCATCAGTTTCCTGTTAATCCAGTATTTACATGGTAGGAATATGGGCAGAGACACTGTTGTTTATTAGTTTATTTATGTATTTAATGTGTGTTAAAAAAGTTCACTGCTATACCGCTGAAGATTTAATGTCAATCATTGATGTTCACTGCAAAAATCTAAGTATTCCCACGTGTATTTTTCTCATTTCTAGTCCAAATATTTCATCACACTTAAAATAAGACAGAATCACCTAAAGAGGAACTTTTCAGTGAGATATAAGAGATGATTGGTTTTTTTAGACAATAGATCTGGAAAATCTGATCTCAAGAAATCTTACCAAAATAATTTTCACAAAGAACTTCACTGATCAAATATATGTTTTAAAATGGGAAATTAGTTAACCCTGTAAAGCCTGAACCATTCCATCATTGACAGAAAATTCCAGTTCTTTGAAACTGGAGCCTTTATTGGTCCTTCTGAACAACCAAAAACTTTTTGTTTTTTTTTTCCAAATATCAGTTTCCATGTATTTTGTATCATATTTAATCCATCAGGTCTCAATGTTCAAATATTATTTTTGAACAAACAAAACATGTCTAACAAATTGGTGATTCCTTTCCTAAGTGGTCCCAGTTCTTCCTCCTTCCTCATTAATGTCAGTCTTGTAGTGTCACTGGAAAGGCCTCTGGTGAATGAACTCCTCCCCCTAGTGGATTGTATACATCAGGTTTTTCCAGAAAAAAAATATCACACTGATCATGTAGAGGGCTTCAAAACTCATGGATCAAATATGATACATTTGGCGTTATAGGGTTGAAGTTAACGTCAGTCTGAATATTTTCAAATGAGTGTTTTGCAGCGTTAACATTGTAATAACCCACAAAATCACTTTTTTTTTGTTTTGTTTTGTTTCTTTTATGTAAAATAATGAAAGCTCATTTTGTCAAGCTCATTTTGGTTCAGGTTCCACATTCAGCCTGATATGGGTCAGACCAGTAAAATACTGTCATAATAACCTATAAATAATGTCAACTCCAAACTTTTCTGTATGTTTTCGGTGAAAAAAATAAAATTGCACGAAGGAAATGTTTACATCTACAAACAATCCTTTAAAAATATCAATAACCCAAACAACCTGAAATTTCATAAGAAAAATTGTTGCAATTTTATCAGTATTATGGCTCAGTTTATCATTCACACAGTTTAACTGACATTTATAATTTAAGCAAAAATTATGTCACTTTTTTCTTATAAAAAGCATTTACAGATAATGTTTGGTGATGGTATAAAATTGATATTAAAAGATAAATTAAGTCAGGTAGAACACCACTGGTGAAATACTGGGTTTAGCCAATAACAGCATCATACAGACAGAATTTTATAAAAGCAGAATTCAGCTTATTATGCTTATATAAACACATGTCTGAGAGACAAAACTCAGGGTAAAACACACACAAATTCACAAACCTCTGGGCCAAACGTGAAGAACTGTTGTATATTTTACCTTTAACTGAATTTCTATTCTGTATGTAAATATTCCTAAGTATTGACAAGTAAAATAAACAAATAATAAAGTGTACATCATCAAAACAGACCAATCATACTGACCTTCACTAGCAGCAGTGACCGTTCATCAGTCCACTTTATCCTGTTATGAAAATACTCCATAAAACCCAAAGAACGCAGAATCAATGCTCTTTATTTTACATAAATTACATTACACTCCCACGCCCCATGCATCCTGCTCATTTACGTCTACAAACAGTTATTGCACATGAAATGGTTCCTGTGTGGACTATCATGCTAGCCAAAACAGGAGAGGACATCAACGTAAGAAACACAAAATGTGTCTCGCAACATTTCTTTTAAAACAGTTTATTACTTTCCATGGATAAAGGTGGAACTGGATGAGCTGTACATGTCCTTTGTGTCGTCGCGTAGCCCTCAGTAGTGAAAACCATCCACTGGTACCTGCGATGATATGACGGATTATTGAACGAACAGTAAAATGACATTTGTGTGTTTTTTACGGTGACATTCAGCTGTACAGATGCGTACGTCTCCTACTGAGAGGCTACGTCTGATTGGACCGTGAGGATCTAGGGTTAAAACAGTACTGTGGAAATGTGAGAGTCCATGTAAAGAAAGTACACATACTGCATGTCCACCGACGTCCATGTTTCTACACAGTTCTGTTACTGAGAACCAGAGTCCGAAGTACTGCTGATCAGAGCCGGTCCATTCACTGAGCTGAGCCGACGCTGAGCAAAGACACCAAGGGCGTTTTCACACTGTGTACTCCAGTCCAGACTGTACTGGGGTACGCTCACACCTTTCATACAGATATTGCGTACACAAGTGACCGAGTACAAACGGGTGTTCAAGGGCCCAAACAGTAGGTAGAAGTGTGGAACAAATTCTGTCGCTATCCAACAAATGTGAAAGTCAGAAGAAGACAAACCCTAACATCATCAACCGAGCGACTGTTCTGTTCATTCGTCTACGATGGCGGCAGGACAGGCACCACTTTTCTATCTGTTAGCCAGTTTTGCCGCGTTTCCACTATGTGGAACCGGCTCGACTCGACCTATTCCTGGAGACCGTTTCCATTACAGGATACTACCGACTTTACAGTACCTGGTCGTCATAGCGATGCGGCATGTTACTTCTGTGTCGTCTGCTCAGAGAGTCACTGATAAACTCGCTCATTGCGTGTTGTCTTGTCAAATTCATGCTGAATTTTTTGGTCGGCCACCAAAGACTGAATCTCCCGACTGAATGGTGTAGTTTTACAGGCTGTCATCATGTGGATTAACCGACCGCTACATTTACTGTCAACTTCTGCATCTGTTTTTTGTAAAACGGCGGGTCACAGAGATGACTCTGACCAATCAGTGGTCTGCAGTGTTTACACGTCATGTTTTAGTATCTGGTCTCCAGTCCTGGAACCTCGGTGGAGGTGATACCAAAAAACTAGTACTGGGTACCAGATTCCAGGTCCTTTTTCGTAATGGAAACGCAAAAAGGCCGAGTAGGGTCGAGTTGATCCGAGTCAAGCTGAGCCGGTACCACAAAATGGAAACACGGTATTTGAGAGCGACCTTCGTTGTCCCTGATAAATCACCAAGCAGTTCGGTTGATAAGGCAAGCCCGTGCTGCATGGATCCAAGACTTTTTCAGGAGACAACGACCGTTTCTCAATATGCGTTCTTGTCTGTTTTTCTGTTCTCGTGAAACATCATCAGTCACAGCCCAAGTACGTTCCAGTTGCAAGTTCACATTAACCAAGAACGCATGGAATACCTGAATGTTATTCTTGTCAGCTAGCTTAAACCAAGGATGCACTGGTTGGTGACTCGTGTAGACTTGACTGGGAAATAATGCCCAAGATGCAGTATGTGCCAGCTCAAGTGGAACCCGGGCGGCTGTGCCCGGCTGAACCGACAAAATGTATTAGAGTTTTGAAAAATATACAAAATGTGTAAGTGACATGTAAATACTTGTACAAATGTACTGAAATCAAATCGAATGACATTGTGGTGATTTGAGGTAAATACGTTCTGGAGCTGATGAGTGAAAAACAACGGAGACAGGAAGGAAAGTTCACAAGTTCCAATTACAGATAGACTTGCGTTCTTGGGAAGTATGTTCGCTGGGACTGTACTCGCCGAGTTTGCAAGACTGTACTCTGCATTCTTGGTATTGAGAAATGGCCTTCGTCTACAGCGGTGGCAGGACAGGCTCTACTTTTCTGTCCGTTAGCCAGTTTGAGGCAAAGAGAAGCAGAGCGACCTTCGTTGTCTCTGATATATCACCGAACGGTTCGGTCGGTAAGACGAACCCGTGTCGCACAGATCCGAGGCTTTTTCAGGAGATGACAGGAGCTTCGTCTGTGGTCTCGTGGTGCTTAACCTGCTTCCATTGTCCGAATGGTGATTAGGTTACGTCCAGTCTCGGGCACGGATCGCATTCACACGGCAACATATCGTACTGGAGTCCACGCAGTCCGTACCCAGGACCACCTTCTCAACTGGACTCAGGTACAGTACTCGAGCATGGAACATTTGCATTCACGTGGATAAAAGTAAGCGGACTTTGGGGTCCAACGGACTCGGATACAGACTCAAGTACTGTGTGTGAAAACGCCCTAACAAAGAAAAAAACAACAACAATAGCCCTCCGTTAACCAGAATTGAACTCCGCACTAAAGCACAAGGCATGTGTGTTGACATTCTCATTGAGTCCTGGTTCCAGAATGGTTGGATTCAGTAGATGTTCTGTTCTCATGGCTGTTGCTGTTGAGTTGTCACTTGTTTTAAAGGGGTTAAATGTAATATTTCTGCTTTAAAATGTTTTAAAAATGATCTAAAATTATGATTAGGGAGTTTAGATTAAATATCTGTGAAGTTCTGCTAAAGATGTTCATGTATTGGATTGTAGAAATATGAAGTGAATTTATTTACAGTGACCGTTTGGTGGATTTATGTAACCACTAGAGGGAGTAGGGAGTCACTCTGTCGGTCTAACATGGTGACGAAAACTAACGCCAAGGCTGAGTAAAGGATGAGAACTGAAAAGAAACAGCTTTGTTACCAGTTCTTAGTGAAACTTATCATTAGAATGTTGGGATAAGAACTGTAATCAGCAACTTTTAGAGTCAAAGAAAAGAAATGATACAAACAGAAGCTGTTGTTTCCTCTACTGGACTCAGCTGTAAATGAACAGAATGGAGTTGGATGGTTAAATGTCAGAGTTTCTTCTACACGGGTCAGTTTGATTCTGAGACTTATCACTCATCACACTTAAAATAAGACATAATCCTTGTTATCTCCCTTTAAATCTATTTTAGGTTACTGTGTATATTTTTTTTTTTACTATTTCTGTCAATGCTCCCCTGTATGAGTATGTTTTTGTTTTTTGTTTATTTTTCTTTACATATATAGAAGTTATATACATGATGTAAAATGCTGATAGGATAACTCTGACTGACAAAAAAAAAAGATAAATACAAAAAAATAACATAATCACCTAAAAAGTAATTTTTCAGTGAGATACAAGAACTTATTTTTAGACAATAGATCTGGAAAATCTGATTTCAAAAAATCTTACCAAGATAATTTTCACTTGTTCCGTTGGCAGATTTCTTTGCTGAAATTAAGCAAAAAAAAAAAAATCTGTGAATGGAACAAGTGAAAATTATCTTGGTTAGATTTCCTGAAATAAGATTTTCCAGATCTATTGTCTAAAAATCAGTTCTTACATCTCACTAGTCACTTTCCCATTGACCCTCGAATTGCATGAATATAACTTACGGATAAAAATTTACCTAATGGAAAAACAACAATTTCGGCAAAACTGTAGTTTTTCTATTAAAAGTTTTTGCGCTGGCAAGAGGTGAGTTTTCAGGTGTAGCGCAAATGGTATATCACGCAAAACTGCAATGGAAAGACCTTTTACCGAAACTAGAATCACATGAATAAAAAGAATGGATGTTGATGGACGTTACAAGTGAAGAAGAAGAGTTTTAAAAGAAACACGTGTCGCTATGTGTGGACACACCAGGAAACCCAATCATTTTTTAATTCAGTGCGAGATAGAGGGGTAATATATAATAATAATGAATATTTCTGTAAATCAACACCATATTTGCGTTTGTTGCCATGTTTATGGAATGACTTCTCGTGTCATCTCGCGATAATAAATAAACAAATCAACGCATTTGTGATTTAATGGAAAAACTGACATTACGCACTTTTGTTTTTTTCAACATTTTGTAAGTATCGGTAAAGTTTTGTGCAGATGTCCAATGGAAAAGCGACTACTGAAAAGTTACTCTTCAGGTGATTGTTTTATTTTAAGTGCGATGAGATATTTGGACTAGAAATGAGAAAAATACACTAGTTAAGCAGGTAAACAAACCACTCCCCGGTCTGATAAATGACTTACATACCATAATAATAATAATACAGATGTGTTCAGTGTGTGGAAACATGTTTGTTGGTGGTTTTCTTGGTACTGGTGTGTTGTGGTTTGGACTTTGGAACATAAATACTACATCGAACCCCTTTAATCCACTCTCAGGTTATTGCAGTGGTTCTATATGTGTAAACCTTATGGATGCATTGCTCTATATAAACTAGTAATAATATAATACTGTGTCAGGTTATTGTTCTTGGTGCCGTCAGTGTGTTTTTTTCTGTCCAGTATATTGATTGTAATGCAGTAGAAGTAGTGTGTTCCTTCTGTGTGCTCTGGTAGAAGCATAGGGCTGAGTATGAGCCGTGGTGATCATGAAAACACTCGACTGATTTCCTGAAACCGTTGCGTCGGTGTGATTCTGGAATGAAGCGCTCGCTTGAGTCCTGTAATGTAAGGCAACGAACTGAACAAACAGCAAAAACACAAGTCAATGGAGATGTTCCGACGTCCACTGTGGGCTCAGCTGCACAGATCTGTCACTCATGTTTGCATTGTCTTTACGTTTTCCCTCCGGTGGTTTTACGTGACTCACTGCTGGTGCCAAAAGTCTGGGAAATGAGTCCACCCAGTCAGATCTTCATCCCGAGCTTGGCTTTCTGTAGAAAAAAAGGAAACATCGTAAAGGTTTGAAAACTGATGACTGCTCCAGCTGTGGTTGTAATGACGGACTGAACAGAAGTGGACGGTGGACAGACATGAGGACCACTTACGATGCCAGAGGCGTGTTTGGGTTTGACGCTGTACGAAGCCTTTTCCTTGGCCTGTCGGAAACACTCCTCTGCTGCTTTCAACCTGAAAAACATTATTATTAGACTTGAATGGAGCAACTGTAGCAAACATTTACCTCTGACACTAATAACGCATTTGGATTCTGAAAATAAAATATTCACTTCATGACTTCATGTCCTGTCATGTGGAATTAGGGCGGGACAATGTGGGCTCCACTTCCTCCTGTTCCTTTTCAGACATTGAGGTGTTGTTGAAGAGTCAACAAAGTCACTTTTTCATTGACCCTCAAATTGCGTTAATATAACTTGTACATAAAAATTTACCTGATGGAAAAATGACAATTTTGCCAAGACTCTCATTTTTCAATTGAAAGTTTTTTCGCTGGCAAGAGGTGGTTTTTCAGGCGTAGCACAAATGGTATATCACACAAAACTGCAATGGAAAGACCTTTTTCCGCAACTAGAATCAGGTGAATTAAAAAAAAATGGATGTTGATGTACGTTACAACAAGAGAAGAAGAGTTTTAAAAGAAACATGGTGCAGGAAACCCAATCATTTTTTAATTTAGTTCAGGATAGAGAAGTAATATATAATAATAATGAATATATCTGTAAATAAACACCATATTTAATCATCGCATTTGTGATTTTAAAAAACAGAAATTACACACCTCTGTTTTTTCGACATTTAGTCAATATCGGTAAAGTTTTGTGCAGATGTCCAATGGAAAAGCCACTAATGAAACTGTTGTAAATTTGCGTGATATTTCTTTTTTTTTTTTTTGGGTTGATTTATTTCTATATATTGGAGCATCCTTTAGGATCTGGAATTTCTTTTGCCTAATTATGTTCAAAGTGAAGTCTGTCTATAAGTATAATACGGCTATGAAATGGATGGAGTTTATTTTTGATATGTTTAATATTTTTGTGTTTTGTGGAGGGTTGGTTAGAATTTATTTTGACATGCGTAAGATTTGTTGTTACTTTGAGGAACTGACATGAGACTTAGTGATAAGTAGAAAAAGACGGGGTACGGGGCAGGACAATGTAAGTTGTACTTCATCCCGCTCCTTTTCGAATGTGTTTTTTTTTTTTTTTTTACTTTTTTAAGAATTTTCCCTTGTTTTTTGGTTTTTGATATTCAACATAAAAATAAATGTAAAACACATTTCCCTCATCAGTGCAGTATCATGTCCAATAACTGGTGGAGAATGTTTTAAAACTCCAGGATATAAAACCTTATTTATCCCATGTTCCCTGACGTTTAACATCTTTTCATGTGATATTTGTCCCTATTCCAGATGTGTGTGTGTGTGTTGTTGTTGTCGTCGTACCTCTCCTTCAGAATGGCTTTATTCTCCTTCTTCCACTGATCCTTCAGGTCGGATGAAAACTCGTGCCAAACGGTGAAGAAGGTGTTTGGTGAAACTTCCTTCTCACCAGACTTGGCCTTCACCGAGAAGAAGACCGTGAGCTCCAGGAACCTGAAAGAACACCACCAAGAGTTAAAGTTAACTCTGATACAGATACTTATGAATGGAGGAAATAAATAAACTAAATAAAACCAACTAAATGCTGACAATAGAAAACAGAAAAATCAACCCTAAAGAGTGAAAATGTCCTTATTCTGTTAGAAACATTTATGAGCATCCACTAAGTGTTAAAGTTCCATGAACAGATGGACATTAAAAGGTGAAACAGTTAAATAAAGTGGATAAATGTGGTCGTTCTTACAGTGTGTGAGTGCTGCTCAGTTGAGTATCCAGGGTTTCCAGTTCACTTTTAGCTGAAAACAGACGATAAAACACAACACAGGTTCAATACAAACGATAAACCACGACAAAGTGTTTGGACGTGTAACACACACACACAAAAAAAAAAAAAAACATTAAAAGATGTAAAAATCCATCTTTTTGTTTTACTGTTCACACTGTTCTGTCATTTTTACACCTAAACTATCCTCATTAAACTATAAATATAAAGAATGATTATTTTTTTGCATATGATCTTCATAGATAGATAGACAAGCTTCATTACAGACTCATGGTCCACATTAAAAAGCAAACAGACAAATACAAACAGAATAAAAAATAAATTAATTAATTAATAAATTAATTTTAAAAAAACCACAATAAAAAAACCTCGATACTTTCAAGAGGCAGTCATACCAGTGAGTAACAACTATTATTAGAATATGTTAAAATGTGAAAAACCCATCAGATTAGCAGCATTAAAAATGTTTTTCTTCACAGTTTTCATCATTTTCTGATATTGCTTTATTAAATACAATATCAGCTGAGTGGATGTTTTTGTAACTCCATGAAAAGTAGGTTCTTAAAAAAAAAGATAAAAAATTAATCTTATTGTTTGTTCATGTTTAAAGACGTATAAAACACTCAAGAAAACAAAAGCTCCACTAAGGTTCTCCTAATTCATGCATGAAAGGCTTAAAGTCGAGTACCTTCTGCGATGAACTCCTCCATCTTGTCTTTGAACGGCTGCAGGTTTTCCTCGTCCGACACTTTGCAAACCTTTTCCACCTCTGACGTACACGCTGACGGAGGAGACGAACAGTCAGGACAGGATTTACAACAACAGAACAGAAGAGAAGAGGGAGGAATCTGAGAAAATACTCTGTGACTATGGAAATACATGTGTGTTTGGAAGGAATCAACATATGGACCAGTACCTAGCATTAGCATTAGCATATACACTATGTGGACAAAAGTATGTGGACACGAACTCAATAATGACTAATGTCAGAATATAGTTTTATATTATGGAATAAATATCATTACACTGGTTAGTTTGGTTTAAATTGTTATGTTTGTTTCCAAAATGCCTCAGAGGTGGTTTCATTTTGTTTCTCTCAAAATTGATTTTTTTTTTTTTTTATCCATGACTATGATTTTAAATGTTCTACCTCTAAATTTCGAACATATTTTTCCTGCTCTGATTTTCTGCCACACCTAACCAACTACTGTCATCACATCTGACTGAGGAAGACAAATCTACCATTAAACTTTAAGGAAATATTGATGTTTTTATGTCAAATCCTCATGAACAGGACAGCTGTAGACATGATGTGTCCCAATATTTATGTCCATATAGTTTAGAAACGCCAATCCATGTGGACAAAATAAGATGGTGACAAATCTAATGCAGGAGTCAAAGGTCATTAATCTATTTATGGGCCTGAAAGTGTATTGAAATGTATGTTAAAAAAAAAAAAAAATCTGTTACAGGCTCTATATACTCATTAAAACAAATAATTTTCAGAAATATTTTACAAATTAATTGGAAGTTTTATAAAATAATCCAAATTTTACTCAAGGAAATTAATGTTTTACAAGAAAAATATAAACAATTAGCGAAATTTCTTCTTAAATTGTAGCTATTATTCCAAAAAATTTGTGATAAAATGATGAAACCAATTTAAAAATGTACAAGGAGTCGGTTTATCAGCATCTGGAATAGGCTGAAAATAATGTTTGGAAGATGTAAATGTGGAAAAAAATGAGTAAACATCCCATAAAGGTACAACAGATGTTAATATTTGGTTTGATGAGATGAGTCAGGATTAACTGGACGTTTTCTTTTTTCTTTTTTTTTTTTTTTTACCTCTCAGATCTTTCCTCAGACGGGTCAGATCTTTCTGAAAGTCTTCAAACTTCATCTGTGAAGCCTGGAACAGTTCATGAGGTTCAGGTAGAGGGTAGATGCACGTCTCTCTGCCGGCATCCTGACAACACACACACGTTAACTATTTACACAATTAATACACACAAAAGGAACACAGGTACATTTAGGAAAGAATAATACAAAAATACAAGGTGTGTTTACTTCAGACATTTCACTGTTAATATGACGTATTTATTGTATACGTGTGCAAATAAAGTAAATAAAAGCTCTTACCTCGTCGAAGTGTCTGAGGTAGTACGCAACAATATAGGACAGGAGACTCTTTGTGCTGTCCTGAATACAGAGAAAAGAAAAAAACACAAAAGTAAGCAAAAAGTAAAGTAAATAAGTAACTAAGTAAATAAAATCATAAGTAGGAATAATGATTAAATGTATCACCTGGAAACATTACAACATAGTTTTTATCACTAGTCATAATTAAACAGCTGCATTTTATTGCATTTGTTACATTTGTGAGATTATTACTTTAAAAGCTGCACATTTTTACTACATTTGTGGAGTTAACGTACATCCACTGTTATTACACATTATTATGAACAGTGTTTAACATACAGACAAACTGGAAGCATCTTCTGTACTGCCATACCAAATGTCAGGACTCTGGTTCAGTTGATATTGTTTTTGTGTGATTTTTCATGTGAATCAGAGTAAATAAAGACTTTAAGTTAGACACAAAATAATAATAATAATAATAATAATAATAATAATAATAATAATAATAATGATAATGATAATGATAATAATAATAATAATAATAATTCAGCAGCTGAACGTGCCCATAAGGACACAGTCAGTCATTCATTTATATTTTTATCAGTGTTAATATTTAACGGATCCTGTAAATTGTAAAAAACTGATTGTGTCCTGCTGATCTAAAATGGTGACGTCCAAACAAATATAAAGGTGGAATCAGACTTTTACACCAGACTGTAGGTCAGAAATAATGTCAAATATCTGAAATAATAGTTATTAAATACTGTGGACATGAACCAGAATGATTGTGATATATATTTAGAGTTACTTTCACAAACTGACGTTAATTAATATCTATAAAAACTCCTTCATTTACTCATAGCTAAGGTGCTAGCAAGCATTAGCTCGTTTAGCACACCCTTGCTAGCAAAGAATGAAAAAAAATGTCTGAAAAAATCTTGTTAGTGTTTTATTTTTACACTGTTTACAATATTTATTCAGCAACAAATGACACAAAAACACCTAACTTCATGTTACCATTATTACCATTAAAAAATAAAAATCCGGCCACCTTTCTATGCTAGCAACAGGTGCTAAACAAGCTAATGTTATTTAGCTTCTTAGAAATTCTGATGTTTCTAAACTATATGGACAAAAATATTGGGACACATCATGACTCCAGCTGTCAGATGTCCTGTTCATGAGGATTTGACATAAAAACATCAATATTTCCTTAAAGTTTAATGGTAGATTTTTCTTCTTCAGTCAGATGTGATGAAAGTAGATGGTTAGTTGTGGTAGAAAATTATTATTTACAGTCAGAGGAGGAAAAATATTATAGAAATTTAGAGGAAGAACATTTAAAATCATAGACATGGATAAAAAACAAAACAAAGCAAAACATGAAAATGTAGCGGGAAATGACATATACTTGGTTAATATACTTTTAGTGGCTGCAAAAAAGCAATTACAAGGAAGTGGGGAAAGACAGAACCACCAACAAAGGACTAATGAATCACAGTTATTGAAGGAAGAACATTTAAAATCACAGTCATGGATAAAAATAAATAAATCATTGTTGAGAGAAATTAAGTCCAAACCATCTCTGAGTCATTTTGGAAGCAAATATAACAATTTAAACCAAACTAACCAATGCAATAATATTTATCCCATAATATAAAACTATATTCTGACATTAGTCATTATTGTTTTGTATCCCAGACCCCTGTTAGAAAAGAAACACCTGAATTCAACGTGTCCACATACTTTTGTCCATATAGTGGATCACATACAGTGGTTCATACTCACGCTGCTCTTGACGTCTTTGAGTTTGGGCAGGATGTCCAGTGAGAAGCCGTCGGCCTGGCCTCTGGTTCGGTTCCCGCCGTTCATGAAGTTCCCGAAGGCCAGAATCAGACCCAGAACCTTCTTCACACTCTCACTGTCCTGTAACGTCTGCAACAGATGAACAGATGCATGAGGAAAAGAATTCACCAAAACTCTTTTGCATTTATAGACGAGAATGTGTCCAAATGTCGAGTGAATAAAGAGACCCTGAAGAATGATTAATTAAGAAGTTACAGCAGAATGAAAAACAGTGACGTGATGAGCCATGATATTTTTGGATGTTTTGTCTTTAGGGGGAATTTTACTTTTTGTCACCTTCTTAAAATTATGGCTTATGTCATAATTTTCATGTTTTTCAAAAAACACTGATAAAAACATCCAAAGAACACTCAAAAACCACTCAAAAAACAACCAAACAACATCCAAAAACCACCCAAAAAAACCCACCCAAATATCTCTCAAAAAACACTAAAAAAACACACAAAAACCCCACTCAAAAACCACTCTAGAAACACCTAAAAATCATCCAAAACACACTCAAAAAACACACAAAAAACACACAAAAACCCCACTCAAAAACCACTCTAGAAACACCTAAAAATCATCCAAAACACACTCAAAAAACACACAAAAAACACACAAAAACCCCACTCAAAAACCACTCTAGAAACACCTAAAAATCATCCAAAACACACTCAAAAAACACACAAAAAACACTCAAAAAATGCACCAAAAACACTGAAAAAACACTCAAAGTGCACAAAAACTACTCCAGAAACACCCAAAAAACACTCAAAAACCACCCAGAAAACACCCAAAGATTTCTCAATCACCTCTCTAAAACCACGCTAAAACCACGCAAAAAATACTCAAAAACCACAAAAAAAACACTCACAAAACCTAGAAAGAACACTTATAAAACATCCAAAAAAACACCAAAAAAACACCCAAAAACCTCTCAAAAAATACCCAAAAAACACACCCAAAAAACACTTAAAAAATACACAAAAACTACTCAAGAAACACGCAAAAAACACCCAAAGATTTCTCAAACACCTCTTAAAAACCACTCAAAAAACACGCAAAAAATACTCACAAAACGAAGAAAGAACACTTGCAAAACATCCAAAAAAACCACCAAAAAACCACCCAAAAACCTCTCAAAAAATATCCAAAAAACACTTAAAAAATCACCAAAAGACCACCAAAAAACCTCTCCAAAAATACTCAAAAACCTCTCTAAAACCTCTCAAAAACCACTTAAAAAAACCACCCCAGAACGTCTCAAAAACCAGCCAAACCCCTGTTTTCGGCCCACCTTGCAGACCCTCTGCAGCAGGTCCAGTTTCCTCAGTAAAGTTGACATACATTCGGAGAAGCTGGACTGGAACAGGATGCAGAAGACTCGACCGGAGAAGTTGGGGATCAGGGAGAGCTGGTGCAGAAACCTGGAACACAGGAAGAAAACTTCATATCCCATAATCCTCTGCGCTGGGTCTGAACGGTGCGATCGGATCATCCACTCACTGCTCGGGTTTGTCCAGAGGTTTGGCGCTGTCCTTGTCTTTGGACGACTTGATGTGCTTTTCGATCTTGTCCAGTTCTTCCTGCTGGGCCCTCTGAGAAAAAAAACATAAACAACAGAAAAAAAAACAGTTCAACAGCGAAGATAAAACCTACTTTTACTGATTTAAGAAGCCAAACCCCCCAGACTGCAGGACTGCTGTGGGTCTTACATTCTCATAGAGGGCCTGAAGGGTCTCCAGGTCCACCACAGTGTTGTCCAGGTTCAGGACGGCTGGACCAGGACGGACACACAGACAGAGTTCATGATTAGAATTTAGTCAGACACTGGAAACCTGTTGTTTTTTTCAGGAAACTGAAAAAACGAAGTCTATTCTAATTAAATAAATACAGTTCAGATGTCGTTTCAACACTTTTCATTGGTTCAATATTTGTAAAACCATCAGGCCAACGTGAAGACGGACCAATAGAAACATTTTATGGCAAAAAAAAACAAAAGACCAAAAATGGACTTACATTATAGAGTAATTCAGTAAATAATAAAAGTGCCGTTCTGTCGTAGATGAACTCACCGTGTTGAATGTCCTTCATGTCCAGATGCAGCGACGACATGAGGATTCCAACGGCCTGAGAACGCTTGTTATTCAGGAGCTTCATCACCTGGAAAAACACACATTAGATAAGATAATGTAAGATAAGATAAGATAAGATAAGATGAAGATAAGATAAGATAAGATGAAGATAAGATAAGATAAGATAAGATAAGATAAGATAAGATAAGATGAAGATAAGATAAGATAAGATAAGATAAGATGAAGATAAGATAAGATAAGATAAGATAAGATAAGATAAGATGAAGATAAGATAAGATGAAGATAAGATAAGATAAGATGAAGATAAGATAAGATAAGATAAGATAAGATAAGATAAGATGAAGATAAGATAAGATAAGATAAGATAAGATGAAGATAAGATAAGATAAGATAAGATGAAGATAAGATAAGATAAGATAAGATGAAGATAAGATAAGATAAGATAAGATGAAGATGAAGATGAAGATGAAGATGAAGATAAGATAAGATAAGATAAGATGAAGATAAGATAAGATAAGATGAAGATAAGATAAGATAAGATGAAGATAAGATAAGATAAGATAAGATGAAGATAAGATAAGATAAGATAAGATGAAGATAAGATAAGATAAGATAAGATGAAGATAAGATAAGATTAAGATAAGATAAGATAAGATGAAGATAAGATAAGATAAGATGAAGATAAGATAAGACAAGATAAGATAAGATGAAGATAAGATAAGATAAGATGAAGATAAGATAAGATAAGATAAGATAAGATGAAGATAAGATAAGATAAGATGAAGATAAGATAAGATTAAATAAAGAAAAAATAAGATAAAATAAGATAAAGATAACATAAAATTAAATTAAGATAAGATTAAATAAACATAAGATGATGAAAATAAGATAAGATTAAATAAAGAAAAAATAAGATAAATAAGATAAGTTAAAGATAAGGTAAGCTTAAATAAAGATAAGCTAAGATTACATAAAGATTAAATAAGATAAAATAAAGATAAGATGAAATTAAGATAAGATAAGATAAAGATTAATCTTACAATGGGAAAGTTATCAGTGTTACATCAGGGTAGAGATAGAAAGAAACATAAAAAGTATAAAAATATATTTACAAAAATTTAAATAAAAATCATAAAGCAAACATTAAAGCTAAATCTGATTAATGGAATAAAAAAAGTTACAGATCAGTGATTGGAGGATCCAAATAAAACCAATTAAACCAGAATGAGACTCAACAGAATAAAACCACTGTATTTTACAGTTTAGTATAATGTAAGTCTATGTGAGTCAGAGGGTTATAGCAGCATCTAGTGGCTGTAGGTGGTATTACAACTGTATGATCCTGCAGCATTGGCTTCACTGGAGCTGAGGTTAGAGAAGGATTTACTCAGAATACAAGAATTCACATGTGAGTGATGACAAAACTTCACATTTAACAGGATAAAGTGTGATTTTTGACTTTTTTTTTTTTTTTTTTTTTTTTAACTTTTGTAGCTCTGAAAAGCAACAACCTAAATTTAAAAATTAATTAAAACATCTGAAAAAAAAACAACAACCTAAAACCTAAATTTAAAAATTAATAAAAATATCTGGAAAAAAACCCCAACAAAATAGCAACAACCTAAAACCTAAATTTAAAACTTAATAAAAAATATATATATTTGGAGAAAAAAAAGGAACAACCTAAAACCTAAATTCAAAAATTACTAAAAAATATCTGGAAAAGAAAACAAAAAACAAAACAGCAAGAACCTAAAGCCTAAATTTAAAAATGAATAAAAAATATCTGGAAAAAAAACAAAACAAAACAAAAAAGCAACAACCTTTGAACATTTTTAGCTTAAATCAGTGCAACCATAGAGTAGAATTTGACACAATATTTTAGAGGATGAATGTATTTTTTACAGTAAACATATACATTCTAACTGTCCTGGTGCTACTTTAATACGACACTAATAATAAGAATATCAATAACAATAACAATAATAATAATAATAATAATAATAATAATAATAATAATAATAATAATATTATCTATAATACTGGTCAGTCCGACCTGTTTGGCCTTGGACTTGGTGATCGTATCCGACAGAGGCTGTTTCTTCTCCTTCACGGCAGATTTAGAGAATAATTCTACGAACTCGTCAAAGTCCACTTCCGGCTCCTCGATGGTGTCCCACACCAACGAAGAAGAAGACGAAGAAACCTCCCTGAGAAAAAAAAAACAAGAGAATTTAGACTCATGTTCTGAACTGTTCTGTCAGGTATGAGTAGGTTTATCCGAAAAACTGAAGTAGAATCTACATTTATCTGAGGTTTGAAATAAAATTCACATGTTCCCTGAAGAAAACACAGGTGTAAACACATCCACAAATAAATACACACAGAAACAACAACACAAACAGTAGAAGGAGCAGCATATGAAGTCAAATAGAACTGAACTGGAGTCAGTTACAGAACATAAAAAAACATCATATTTACATCTGATGTTCAAGACAGATGTTCAACAATAAACTAAAATAACTGAAGGAATAAACTAATAAATACATGTAAAAGACAGTCATACAAATGTACATAAAAGTAGATAAAAGTAAATACAAATAAACAATAAATAAACTGATTTATACAAAGGGATTTATCACCATTTATTGTAATATTATCTTATTTATTTGGAGTTTTGTTTTTTTCAGTGAAAGTCTGGTCTTTTCTTATATTTAATTTACTGATCGTTTAGATGTTCATAAAAGTTCAGATTAAAGTTGAGGGTTATTATATTAAAAAGAGAGAAAAGTGAAGAAAGAGTGGCTTTGTCAGTTATAAAATAAGATAAGATAAGATAAAATGAAGATAAGATAAGATAAGATAAGATAAGATAAGATAAGATAAGATAAGATAAGATAAGATAAAATGAAGATAAGATAAGATAAGATAAGATAAGATAAGATAAGATAAGATAAGATAAGATAAGATAAGATAAGATAAAATGAAGATAAGATAAGATAAGATAAGATAAGATAAGATAAGATAAGATAAGATAAGATAAGATAAGATAAAATTAAATAAAATAAGATAAGGTCAAAGACAGGTAAGATTAGATAAGGATAAAATAAGATTATATACAGATAAGATAAGATTAAATTAAATAAGATAAGGTTAAATACAGATAAGATAAGATAAGGATTAGATAAAATAAAATAAGATGAGTTTAAATACAGATAAAATAAGATTATATACAGATAAGATAAGTTTAAATACAGATAAGATAAGGATAAAATAGGATAGGATATAAGATAAGGATAAGATAAGATAAAAAAAAAAGATAAACTAGAGATAAGATTATATACAGATCAAATAAGATTAAATAAAATAAGATAAAGTTAAATACAGATGAGATAAGATTAAACAAAGATAAAATAAAATCCGATCAGATAAAATTAGATGAGATTAAATACAGATAAGATCAGATCAGATAAAGTGCAGATTAAACTCAGATTAAACTCAGATTAAACTCAGATTAAACTCAGATTAGGTGCAGATGAACTGCGGTGTGTTGTGGGTGGTGGTGGGTGTTCGTACTTCTTGGAGTGCAGCTGGATCCGGGTCCAGTACAGGGGCTTCATGGGCCTGGGGGGCTCCACCACAGCCTTCCTGGGGGGTTTGTCCTGGGCCAGACCCAGACTGTACAAACCCAACGGCAGGGGGGGGGGCAGGGAGCCCAGAGCGCCAGGAGGAGGAGGAGCACACAGGGAGCCAGGGGGAGGAGGGGGGGGAGGAGGGCCGCAGCCGGGGGGAGGAGGTGGAGGCGGAGGAGGGGGAGGAGCCAGGCCACCAGGGAGGGGAGGAGGCGGAGGAGGGGGTGGAGCTCCCATCCCTGGTAAAGGAGGAGGTGGAGGAGGAGGAGCCAGGCCTCCAGGAAGAGGAGGAGGAGGTGGAGGAGGAGGAGCCAGGCCACCAGGGAGGGGAGGGGGCGGAGGAGGGGGTGGAGCTCCAGAACCTGGCGGAGGAGGCGGTGGAGGAGGAGGAGGCGGCGGCATGGATCCATCTGGTAACGGTGGAGGAGGCGGAGGAGGAGGTACTGATAGTCCTTGTGGAGGCGGGGGTGGCGGTGGGGGCGGGGCCTGCAGCTGACACGAACACTGTAACCCGGCAGGCGCGGTGGCGGGCGGCTGCAGGAGGCCGCCGGCTCCGCCC
Organism: Sphaeramia orbicularis; assembly: GCF_902148855.1. Lineage (NCBI taxonomy): Eukaryota > Metazoa > Chordata > Actinopteri > Kurtiformes > Apogonidae > Sphaeramia > Sphaeramia orbicularis. The sequence continues at coordinate 3,317,822 of NC_043975.1, forward strand.
ACCTCCCCCTCAGACGAAGGCACTTTGAACTTAAAGCTGTCGTCCATGGGCGAGGTCTGCACCGACTTGACCTCCAGGCAGCAGGGGGCGGGGCTGGCCTCCGTCTGCAGGTGGGCGTCGCACAGCACCCGCAGGAGGCCGTCTTCACCGCCGCACTCCCGGTCGGTGGTGGCGACGGCGGGGGGTTTGGCGGCGTCCGGTAGGGGGGGCTGGCGCTCCAGCTCTGCGATCTTAGTCCTGAGGTCCTCGATGGTTTGTTCCAGCTGCTGGATGACGTTAACGTGTTTTTCCTTGAGTTTGGCCGTTTTCAGGACGCACTCATCCTGAAAAGAAGACAAAATATTAAAAAAGACAAATATATACACACGTTTTATTGAAGGGGGGGTGGGAGGTCCTGGAAAAACGGTTCGAGCAAGTTACATTTGGAAAATACATAATTCAAAAGTCCAAACCCCTTTCTTCAGACCAAGGTTATGATCGTTAACGAAAACTAACGAAATGATGAAAACTAGAACTGAAAAAACATTTTCGTTAACTGAAATAAATAAAAACTATAATTAAAAGGAAAAAAACATAACTGACTGAAACTGTATTGTGTGTTTACAAAACTAACTAAAACGGATAAAAATTATGAATAAAATTCTCTTTGTTTTCGTCTTTTTCAATGTCGGATTGATACAAAATCAATTTATTTCACTCTAGCAGTTTTAGCTGCTGGCACCACACAGTCCTGGACGGTCCGTCACTTGTGGTTTCCAGTCGTCTTCTGGTCCCCACTCTACCTGGAAACATGCAGCAGAGTCCTGTCTGGGATTTATGTGAATACGACGACAGAGAAGAAGAGAAAAGAGACGACTAAACTACAACAAAAAAAGCACTCGGAGAGCGCAGACCTCTGCCAAGACAGATCTGCCTCCTGTGTGTGTGTGTGTGTATGTGTGTGTGTGTGTGTGTGTGTGTGTGTTTGTTTGTTTGTTTGTTTGTTATCAGGATAACTCAAAAAGTTCTGGAGGGATTTTCATGAAATTTTCAGGAAATGTCGATACTGGCACAAGGAAGAAATGATTACATTTTGGTGGTGATCGGGGGGGGGGGCAAATCCCTCCAGAACTTTCTGAGTTATCTTGCTAACAAACAAACAAACAAACACGCATGCACACACACAAACACACAAAGCAGAGTGATCACAGTACCTCCTGGTGGAGGTAATTAATACTAAAACTAAACTAAAACTAAGCATTAAAAAAAAAAAAAAACTAAAACTAATAAAAACTAGCAAACCTGCTCTAAAAATGAATTAAAACGAACTGAATTAGAGAAAAAGAGTTAAAACTAAATAAAACTAAAGTATAATGAAAAATCCAGAACTATTAGAACCTTCCTTCAGACTTCCCTTCGAAGCCACGCCTCCAGAGAACTGGACTGTAGAGGGGGAGAGGGGAGGGGCATATGGGAGTTGAGTTTGATTGACATATCTCCGTTCAATCATTTCGATGGGCCGGTTAAAAATAATTGGATGGTGTTTTTTCAGTCCTGTCTGTTCCACAGGTGAATAAATGTTTTTATTTTTGTGTTAGAGCATTTAATTAATTGGTTGTAATCAGGGTGTGAAGGGGATTTTAAATAGTATAGTAAGAAATGCTCCAGGAAAACATCCCCTACCCCAACTTTAAGTCTGATCCCCAAAGTACGTCATCTGCACAGAGGAATATGAAAGTTTTCATACAGTTTGATTTGAACTTTTTTTGTATTTCATCAACTTGAGCCATAAACAAAAATACCAAATACTCAATAACTGTCATATTTTTAACACTTTTGGTAATTGAATTTTCTTTTCGGAAACAAAAGAAAAATTAGTAATTAGTTGATTTTCATTTTTAAAAAGACAAATTAAAATCTGAAGAGAGTTACTACCTGACAGAAATGGAAAAACGGACCAAAAATGGCTTTTTTTTGTATTTTCTGAGACCGGATGTTGTCATTTTCAAACGTCTGTTTTTGGTCAGTGTATCTGTTGGTAATTAGGTTTTCTTTTCAGAAACTAAAAAAAACTAGTGGTTAACTGATTTTCATTTGAAAATAAATTTCAAGGCGTTTTTCTTTTTCAGTGTCAAAACAGATAAACCAAAATTAAAAATCAGAATGATTTTCATTTTCTCTTTCTAATAACAAAAAAGAAAGTTACTACCGGACAGAAATGGAAAAACATACCGAAAACAGCTGTTTTTTTTTTTTTTTCCATTTTCTGAGACCGGATGTTGTCATTTTCAAGGAAAGGTCACAGAGAGGTAAAAAAAAAAAAAAAAAAAAAAAAGATTTTTTTTATAATAAATTTTGGTTTATCTGTTTTGACACTGAAAAAGAAAAATGCCTTGAAATTCAATTTTAATTCTTCTATTTTAAAATGAAAATCAATGAATCACTAGTTTTTCTTTTTGTTCTGAAAAGAAAATCCAATTCCCCACAGATCCACGGACCATCTCCACCTGGAACACTAGGATTTGTTCTGGAACTGTCGTATGTTTAACAGTATCACTGAATAAAAGCAGCTGATGTCAGACTGACCTGGTACTCCTGGTTCTCCTGTTGTTGTTTCAGATCGGTCGTGGCCGTCTGCTGTTCTGTAGAAAAGCAAAAATGAAAGTGTGAGTTACATTTACAGGAAGCACAGGCTGTCATCCAACACTTTATTCTGACACTCTGGTCAAATCCATGTCATTTCCATATGTACTGTTCACATATACTGTTTGTGAAGTGTCTTTGAATGTCCAAAAAAAAAAGCGCTATATAAGTGTGATGTATTATTATTATTATTATTATTATTATTATTACATCAGTGTGTGTCATTAATATGTGACTGCATAAACTGTATGAAAAACAATGTTAAATTCCTACACTAACACCTTTCTATGGACTCATTGACACATTTTAGAAAATTTGACCAAGCACAAAGAATAATACATATTAACCAATGTTGGAGGTAATCACTGACATATGTCAGGATAAAAAAAAAAAAAAAATATATATATATATATATATATATATATATATATATATATATATATATATATATATATATATATATATATATTTTTTTTTTTTTTTTTTTTCTGCATCAAAAAAATGGCTAGTTTCCATTACAAATATGGCATTTAAAGGGTTAAAAAAAAGACAGTTATTGAGTATTTGGTATTTTTGTTTATGACTCAAGTTGATCAAATATACAAAATGTAAAAAATGGATAAAAACAAATTGTATGATTTTTTTTTTTTTTGCCATTACTCCTCTACTGTGCAGATTCTGCGCTCTCATTGGTTATAAAGGGCCTCTATGGGCGGGGCATCAGAGGGTTCATATCCTGTTATCGTAGCGTCAGACGTGTGTTTTCCTGAGGCTGAACATCTGTCGTCTGCATTTTCACCAGTTTTGACTCACAAACGTCAAACCCACAGCGAACACAAACGTCCACTCACCTTGATTGTCCTCTGACAGAAACCGAGACAGGAAATAGAAAAAACACAGACAGAGACAGAATGAGACCATTATTTCAGAAAACACATCTACGTTAAACTGTTCTACTGGGTTTGTGAGGTTATTATGTCCTGTTCTCCTCTGACGATGAAGACAAATGGATGAGTTTAATAAAGTTCATTAAATACAGTCATTTAAAACATCTGTGACACAACTTCAGCTCCATAAACGACTAAAAGAAACTGAGCTTGAACTGAGTCACATGATTAGACTGAACCGTTAAAAACACGATTAGACTGAACCGTTAAAAACACATGATTAGACTGAACCGTTAAAAACACATGATTAGACTGAACCGTTAAAAACACATGATTAGACTGAACCGTTAAAAACACGATTAGACTGAACCGTTAAAAACACATGATTAGACTGAACCGTTAAAAACACATGATTAGACTGAACCGTTAAAAACACATGATTAGACTGAACCGTTAAAAACACATGATTAGACTGAACCGTTAAAAACACGATTAGACTGAACCGTTAAAAACACATGATTAGACTGAACCGTTAAAAACACGATTAGACTGAACCGTTAAAAACACGATTAGACTGAACCGTTAAAAACACATGATTAGACTGAACCGTTAAAAACACGATTAGACTGAACCGTTAAAAACACATGATTAGACTGAACCATTAAAAACACATGATTAGACTGAACCGTTAAAAACACATGATTAGACTGAACCGTTAAAAACACGATTAGACTGAACCGTTAAAAACACATGATTAGACTGAACCGTTAAAAACACGATTAGACTGAACCGTTAAAAACACATGATTAGACTGAACCGTTAAAAACACATGATTAGACTGAACCGTTAAAAACACATGATTAGACTGAACCGTTAAAAACACATGATTAGACTGAACCATTAAAAACACATGATTAGACTGAACCGTTAAAAACACATGATTAGACTGAACCGTTAAAAACACGATTAGACTGAACCGTTAAAAACACATGATTAGACTGAACCATTAAAAACACATGATTAGACTGAACCATTAAAAACACATGATTAGACTGAACCATTAAAAACACATGATTAGACTGAACCATTAAAAACACATGATTAGACTGAACCGTTAAAAACACATGATTAGACTGAACCGTTAAAAACACGATTAGACTGAACCGTTAAAAACACATGATTAGACTGAACCGTTAAAAACACATGATTAGACTGAACCATTAAAAACAACATTATGAAACTTACACTATGTCATGTTTTGGAATATGTTGGAATGTGATGTTATGTAATGTGCTGCGCTGCCTTATGTTGTGTTGCATTGCATTGTGTTGACTGCGTTGTGTTGCATTGCATTGTGTTGACTGTGTTGTGTTGTATTGCATTGTGTTGCGTTGTTTTGCATTGCGTTGCATCGTGTTGCGTTGTCCGTACCGGCCTCTGTGGATCTGAGTGTGGTCCTGGCGTCCCCTCCTGGTCTGGGGGTCCAGGGCCCTCTGAGTGGACCTGGTAGTGTCTCCAGTGAATGTGGAGGCTGGTTGACCGCTGCCCACGTGTACAGCTGGTCATGCTGAAGACGACAAGAACAACAACACACACTTATTCACACTGAGACAGGATGGACATGGAGGACCTGATGTCCACAGGATGGACATGGAGGACCTGATGTCCACAGGATGGACATGGAGGACCTGATGTCCACAGGATGGACATGGAGGACCTGATGTCCACAGGATGGACATGGAGGACCTGACGTCCACAGGATGGACATGGAGGACCTGACGTCCACAGGATGGACACGGAGGACCTGACGTCCACAGGATGGACACGGATGACCTGACGTCCACAGGATGGACACGGAGGACCTGACGTCCACAGGATGGACACGGATGACCTGACGTCCACAGGATGGACACGGATGACCTGACGTCCACAGGATGGACACGGATGACCTGATGTCCACAGGATGGACATGGAGGACCTGATGTCCACAGGATGGACACGGAGGACCTGACGTCCACAGGATGGACACGGATGACCTGATGTCCACAGGATGGACATGGAGGACCTGATGTCCACAGGATGGACATGGAGGACCTGATGTCCACAGGATGGACACGGAGGACCTGACTGTCCACAGGATGGACATGGATGACCTGACGTCCACAGGATGGACATGGAGGACCTGACGTCCACAGGATGGACATGGAGGACCTGATGTCCACAGGATGGACATGGAGGACCTGATGTCCACAGGATGGACACGGAGGACCTGACGTCCACAGGATGGACATGGATGACCTGATGTCCACAGGATGGACATGGAGGACCTGACGTCCACAGGATGGACATGGATGACCTGATGTCCACAGGATGGACATGGATGACCTGATGTCCACAGGATGGACATGGAGGACCTGACGTCCACAGGATGGACATGGAGGACCTGATGTCCACAGGATGGACATGGAGGACCTGATGTCCACAGGATGGACATGGAGGACCTGATGTCCACAGGATGGACATGGAGGACCTGATGTCCACAGGATGGACATGGAGGACCTGACGTCCACAGGATGGACATGGAGGACCTGACGTCCACAGGATGGACACGGAGGACCTGACGTCCACAGGATGGACACGGATGACCTGACGTCCACAGGATGGACACGGATGACCTGACGTCCACAGGATGGACACGGATGACCTGATGTCCACAGGATGGACATGGAGGACCTGATGTCCACAGGATGGACACGGAGGACCTGACGTCCACAGGATGGACACGGATGACCTGATGTCCACAGGATGGACATGGAGGACCTGATGTCCACAGGATGGACATGGAGGACCTGATGTCCACAGGATGGACACGGAGGACCTGACGTCCACAGGATGGACATGGATGACCTGATGTCCACAGGATGGACATGGAGGACCTGACGTCCACAGGATGGACATGGAGGACCTGATGTCCACAGGATGGACATGGAGGACCTGATGTCCACAGGATGGACACGGAGGACCTGACGTCCACAGGATGGACATGGATGACCTGATGTCCACAGGATGGACATGGAGGACCTGACGTCCACAGGATGGACATGGATGACCTGATGTCCACAGGATGGACATGGATGACCTGATGTCCACAGGATGGACATGGATGACCTGATGTCCACAGGATGGACATGGAGGACCTGACGTCCACAGGATGGACATGGAGGACCTGATGTCCACAGGATGGACATGGAGGACCTGACGTCCACAGGATGGACATGGAGGACCTGATGTCCACAGGAGACACCAGGACATGGTGGAAATATTCTGGCTCCAGAGTCGACTGGTTCTCCTTTTACATCCACAGCTGATGGTTTTGTTGACGCATGAACAGGAACGAGGACCTGGGTTTGTGGTGGTTGTGTCTCCGACAGACCACCACACCGCTGGAACATGCAGAGATAATAAAACAATGGAAACTGTACTGTGGTATGAAATCTGGGTGTGTCTATTTCCACAGAGCCAATCAGAGGTTCTCATTTGTCCTGGGCCAATCAGCAGCAGGACCTGTAGGACATGTTACTGTCCCAGAGCCAATCATGGATCCTGTCCATGAACTCATTGTCCTCCTGTTGCCACAGAACTGTGTTCATATACAGAGTAGTGCTGCCACGATTAGTCAACTTAGTCTGTGTAATCGACCATGAAAAATAGAAACAAACTATTTGTTTTACTATTTTTGGCCGTGGCGCCTGCACAATGCACACTGCGTTGGTGTTTGCAGTACCTCAGAGAGAGAGACCCCTGTCTAATGAGCATGTTAAGTTTCATTCCCTCACATTTACAGTTCAGCCCACCCTGGTTCGCCGACACATGCCTCCCCCCCCACACCCTTTAAGGATCCCTGCACACCTGTTCATCCTCGCCCCTCCCCCATCTTGTTTTGTTTATGAAGTTATGATTTGAAATACACCTTTTTTTTTAGAAGTGTATTTGTATAAAGTATTGGTATCAGAACAGTATCGCTGATACCAGCCTGAATTTCACACAGTATCGGATCGTAGATCCATCCAACACTAACTGGCCCAGTCCTGTGTCAGCAGGAGGACAGGTGACCAGTCTGGACTGGACAGAACCAGGACACTGACTGGATCTGAGGGAACAGACACATGACTAAGGTAGTCCAACAGCACCATGGACAGAGACACTTGGATCTAATAAATGTAATAAAACGTGTAGAACATGTGGACGTGGACAGTGGGAGGATGAAATGAACTCTGCATGTTTACTCTGACCACAGCGGTGTGAAGGTGGAGGACATACGTCGAATCTGGTGGCGGTGGAGGTGATGTGTCCGCTGATGTGTCCGCTGCTTCCTCCCAGCTGTTCCCTGAAGCAGTCTGTGAAGGGCAGCAGTAGACCCATGGCCAGGATCCTGGAGCACAGCCGCTCAGCCTCCTCTGGCTCCTCCTGCTGCTGCTGGAGGAACAGCTTCTCCAGGAGAGTCCGACCTCCACACACACAAAGAAACAAAAACGTCTGTCAAACATCCTGGTGGGTTCTGTCCCCTATCAGCCCGTCACATGACTGTCTTTAAGTGGAAGGAACTTCTGCCACCCACCTCTGTCCGGTGGGTGCATGATGTACTTTCCTTTTTAAAGTTGGAAAAGGTTAAGTTTTCTGTTTGTGGAACATTCATGTGTTTTATCAACAGTGGAATCCTTGTCTGTGTCCTGCTGTCTCCTGTGTCCTCTTAATGGAGACATTTGTTCTTCGTTTATATTATATTAACTCTAAATCAGCCCTGAGCATTGGAAAGAGGAGCTGATTATAGTATTTATTTTCGTTGTTGTTGTTTTTTGTTGTGTTTTTTTTTCTCTTTTTTGGGTTTAATAGGTCAGTAGGTTTGTTGCATAATTATTTTTTTGTATTGTGTCTGTGTGGTTCCTTATGTCTAAGTACATGTTTATGTAAATGTATGATTAAAAAACAAACAAAAACATCCTGATGGTTTCTGCTTAAATACGACCACATCATCCACGTAGGTCTGGTTTATTCAGACCCTAGATTCTCTACTGGACCTTAAACGTCTCATGTTAGTTCAGGTTCCACATTCAGACCAGGACGATCTCAAACAGGTCAGACCAGTAAAATAATAACACCAAAACCTATTAATAATAATATGATTGATTCTCTTTGCTTTTATATTTAATTATGAAAATATGAATTATCTGAACATCCACGTACAACCTGAAATATTATTCACATTTTTTAAAGCATAGTTTGTAGATTCATAAAATAATTTGACTTTTTCGCTATAAAACTGAGAGAAATGTTGGGAGTTGATGATATTTACAGGTTATTATGTGATTATTTCTCACCCACTTCTGATCATATTGGGCTGAATGTGGAACCTGAACTAAAATGAGTTTGACACCTTTGACTTAAACAATCAGGTATAACTATACAGAGAAAGGTAAGATGAGCAAAAATACAACATGTGCATCAAAATAAACTATTTACAATAGTTCAATGTTCTACGGGTCTCAGGTTCTTCTATACAGTCTGACTATTGGACTGTATCTGGATGAACATGGTTTTATTGAAGATATATTTGTTCATAATTATGTGTCACTTTAAGATTTAATGTCACTGTTGTAAATGGTTCATTAACATGGATGTGATGCACATGCAAACTACATAATACATAATATGCAAGTTTATAGAGTTTATAAAAATGAGTGTATCAAAAATTATGTCAGATTTTATGCATATTTTTTACATTTACAATTTTGGAGGATCCAGTAATACTTAGAAAAATATGTGTGAAAAAGTATTTCATTTTTTTGTGGTTTGTTACACTTTTTATGAATTTATTTAGTTAGTATGGACTTATTACATACACATCTAAGGGTTGTATTGATGGATAGTGAATTAAAATGCTCCAGAAATGGAACTATATCATGTAAAAATATAGATATAATCAGTCGGACTCATTCTACAGTCGGTCTGTTTTTCAAGGAGGAAGGACCAAAGTGAATCCACTGTCGAAATATCATTAAGTGTAATACCACAGACAACCACTAGATGGCCTCTCCTGAATCCCAGAGATCCATACTGAACTTTTCTCTAAAAATATGTCCCTTTGTTTTTTTCAGGACTCATTGTGGTGCGACTTCAAATAAAAACCAGAATGAGGTCAGATGACTGGACCGCTGCATCCACACACACACACACACACACCCACACACACGCACACACACACACACACACACACACACACACACACACACACACACACACACACACACACACAGTTCGTGGAACCAGGGTGACGTGTGGAATTGATTGGATTGATCGTGTTTTTGCCGCTAACCTGGTTTCTGTTGAACGTCAACATATGGACGAGTCAGTGTGTGAAGGACTGAGTCTGACAAAGCCTCACACTGAGCCCATCATCTGTGTGTGTGTGTGTGTGTGTGTGTGTGTGTGTGTGTGCACATGTTATCGGACTTCCTGCCTCAATGTCTTTATAGTAATCTGGTTTCAAACAGGAACGCAGACGCAACACACACACACGTATACACATACACAGATATACAGACAGATACACACACAACAGGTATACACACATACACACACACACACACACACACACACACATACCAGATATACACACATACACACAGATACACACACAGAAACACACACACAAAACTACACTCACAGATACACACACACACACACACACACACGCACACACACGCACACACACACACACACACACACACACACACACACACACACACTCAGTGTAAATTCCTGTGTGTTCAGGTAACTGTTCCAGACTGTTTCTGTGATGAGGAAAAGACAAACTGTGAACGAGGACAGAACTGTTCGTATCAGACTTCACCCTCTGCTTCATGAACTGACAGTTTCAACTCCTATGTCACTGTCTTGGTTTTTCAGAGCAAAAAGTGACCATATTTGGACAATAAAAGTGGAATGAGGACTGAATCTTGCCAAGCTAGTACCTAGTACCATATGTGTACCAGAACTATGTATATGACAGTGGTACTAGTGTTATTAGTAACACATTTAGAATAAAAGACACACTTTACTTTTGTTAATGAAACACAAGGTTAGCTACATTTGTTTAATTCAGTTCAACTTAATTAATGCTGTTGAACATGAATAAAGAGTGAGTTTTATGTGACTCCTGTGATAAAAATAAAGACTGTACTAATATAAAATAATATATAAAAGTAATAATTAAATAATCCAATAAACTGGGGCTGCAGCCACGAAGGAGTTCTGAAAAATTCAGGATGTTTTAGGTTTTTAAATAACTTATAAAAACTTTTTATTTTCCCCCAGTCTGACTGAAGTGACAAACTGTTGTTAGCTAATGTTAGCTACCATTAGCGACCATTAGCTGTCGTTAGCTCATTAGCTAATCGTGGCTGATTGGTTAAAGAAAACGTGAGAGTGTTTGATTAAGAATTAACCATGTATTTCGTAACTGCTAAAACAGCTATCAAACATTTATAAAGATAAATGTGTTTAAGTTTTAGGAACTCTTTAATATTTGCAGTGACAGGAAGTAACACATGGTTCTGACTGGACTGGATCCTGACAGACTTCACTAACTACTACTGATCTGTCAAACACCACCAAGTAACTGCAGCGTTTGGGTTCACAAAGTGGATGTATTACAACTTCAACTACATCAGATTAAATTTAGCAAAAAAAAAGTTTTTTCCTCTGTTGTTTTTGCCCATTTCTGAACAGGAGTGGCCCAGTCATGTGACCTCATGACATCAAACAGGTGGGACGTCCCATCAGCTTCAATCACACTCCAGGTGATTCTATGACTAATTATGTTTTTGTTTTCCTGAAAACTGTAAAATAAACGTAACAACTCAGTTCAACAGAATCTCACCTTCCTAACAGAGTTATAACACGTTCATACAGATGAAAGTTTGACTGTAGACTCAGATCCAAACCAGAACAGAGAGAAGACGAAGTGTAAAGGCGAAGACACACCAACCCAATTATCGACGGTCGGACGTCATCGGTCAGTCTGGTGAGGTCGTTGACATGAGTCTGTTTGTTGTGTTCCGTTCAATCGGCCGTCGTTAATGTCGTCTCCTGTCTTTTCAGCTGATTCAACATGTGTAATCGTCCTCTACCTGTCGTTCAGTCGGACCAGTCTGATTAGTGGAGGGATAGTCCTGGACTAGTGAAAGAGTGAAGGAGAAGTTCACATGTGAATCCAGTTCTGCCAAAGTACTGCACACTATTGTCACGTTTCCACTACGTGGAACCGGCTCGACTCGACTCGACTCAGGTACCAGGTCCTATTCCTGCAGACTGTTTCCATTACAGGACACTACAGACCTGACAGTACCTGGTCGTCATAGTGATGCAGTGCGTTACTTCTGTGTCGTAGCTCAGAGAGTCACTGATAAACTCACTATTGTCTCATCAAGCTCATGCTGAATTTTTAAGTCTGACCCTCCTGGACAAACCATGGTGTAGTTTTACAGACTGTCATCATGTGGATTCACCTACCGACAGATTTACTGTCAACTTCTGCATCTGGTTTTTGTAAAAGGGCGGGTCACAGAGACGACTGACCAATCAGTGGTCTGCAGTGTTTACACGTCACCTTTAGTATCTGGTCCCCAGTCCTGGAACCTCAGCAGAGGTGATACCAAAAAACTAGTACCGGGTACCAGATTTCAGGTCCTTTTTCGTAGTGGAAACCAAAAAGGTCGAGTCGAGTTGAGTCGAGCCGATGCCACGTAGTGGAAACGTGGCATATTATTGTCTTTTATTATAGTCCATTCACTGCTCAGGTCAGATCTGAATGAGTGACAGTCAGTGTCGACTATGGACTTCATTCATTCAGTGAAGTCAACACTGTTAGCATTGTTAGCATAGTGCAATATCTCCTCAGTTTTCGCCTGCGACATCTTTCTTCTTCCAACAGAAGAAGCCCAGAGCTGACAACACCAGTATCTTCTTACTAACCGTCTGTTCAACACGTACAACAACAACAACAACAACAACAACAACAACAACAACAACAACAACAACAACCCTTCTGGACTACTCAATACGGACAACAGTGGCTGACAACCGTGAGCTCTGGGTTCTACAGGGATGTTCCGTCATTTCCAGGTTTATGTCTCGCACACGCGCAGAACAGACATTTGAGTCGGTGGTCCATCTGGTGTATTCTTCACACTTTTTTGACCACGTCGGGGAGACTAGAACCAACTGATCAGTTGGACTACCACTTCTGGTACTGGTCGGCAGTCGGGTTGGCGTGTCTTCACCTTTAGATGTAAATGCTGACATGAGGAAACTGTCGCCTGTCCACTCCAACATTCGCCCAACAGCAGGATTATCCCAGTAAAGCACATCCTGTGAACCAGTCCAGTCAAACCAGTGAGCATCAGGACTCCTTCGATGACCCCTTGACCCCTGGTGTCCACTCACCTGTGAAGACGTCCTGGTATCCACATGTGGACACCTGTCCACAGGAGGAGCGTCTGGTGGTGCAGATGGGCTGGCTGCCCCCCCCTCTGTAGCCCCCCAGGTACTCCCCTGAACCCACCGAGCCTCCGTCGTCCTCCTCTCTGCTCCTCATCCTCCTCTCCAGCTCCTCGGTCCAGTCGGCCGATCGACTCAATGGTCCGCTGAGGCTCCGGGAACGCTGGCGCCGCATGTGGCGGCCCTCGGCCAGCGTCCTGTAGGCGACCACGGATCCAAGTGAAGACAAACAGAGGGATGGTATTAAAGGAGTAGAAGAAGAACATGTTCACTTCTGTAAGGATCCACTGAGTTTTCCTTTACACTGGAAAAACATCTAAGTCTGACCACGTGTGTTTGTGTCATTTCTAGTCCAAATATCTCATCACACTTCAAATCAGACAGAATCACCTAAAGAGGAACTTTTCAGTGAAATATAAGAACTGATTTATAGACGATAGATCTGGAAAATCTGATTTCAACAAATCTGAACCAGATCATTTTCACTTGTTCCACTGGCAGATTATTTTTGCTTAAATCAATATTTTTTTTTTTTGCTTAATTCAAGATTTTATTCTATTTTTTGCTTAATTCAAGAATTTTATTTTCTGCAGAACTACATGAGGTTCTGAGTGGATCTACTGAACCGCTTTACCGCCGAAAAGGCCTACATATACGAATCAATATCACTAAGTGTACGCTATATTTAGAATCTTTTCTCAGCGTTACCTCAGCGTCGTACCGTTCACCTCCACAGGAGATGGAACCCTGATGTGCCCTCAAACCCACCACGCACAAACAAACACAAACAAACACAAACAAACACAAACAAACACACAAACACAAACATAAACACAGACCCAACAGGATCTGCAGCTGCTTCATGGTCCTGGTTCTGATCCAAACTGACCGACAAACCAACCCCTCAGCGCCTTCACTTCCATTAAACTGTTTCCACACAATACTGCTGTGGATGGTCCCACTCATCCTGTCAGAAAAACCATCACCTTCATTCATGATCAGCTGATTTAAGCAGAATTAAAGTTTTTATAGGAGTTTGTTTAATGTCATGGAGATACCAGGACTTAGTTTAATTCATAAGAAAGTCTGGAAACTGTTTAATTTATTTAGATTTAACCCATAAAGACCCAGTGCTACTTTTGTGTCAGTCCCCAAATGAATTTTTCTCTAAATTTAACCTTTCTTAAGTGATTTGTCGCCATTTATTATAACATTATTCTCTATATTTTGCCGTTTTTTGTGAAAATCATGTATTTTCCTTGATTTAATTCACTGATCATGTAGATTTTCATTAAAGCTCAGATTAAAGTTGAGGGTTATTCTATCAGAAACAAAAAACTGAAGAAAAAGTGACTTTTACAGTGAAACTTATCATTAACTGAACATAAACCCAGTGTGTTCATCCACTGTCACTGATCCAACTCCATGGGTTTTACTGGTGAATCAATGTCAATGATGATGGTGTTTCCATGGTAACTGCGGAGCCTCTGAACGTCCAAATGGGTCATATCTAATGACCATGAAAAGATGAAGAACTGTATTTTACACCAATTATTGACATGGATTGATAGGATTAATGCAGTGGTTTTCAACCTTGGGGTCAGGACCCCATGTGGGGTCACCTGAAATTTCTAGTAATTGATAAAAATAAAAATAAAAACTTATAAAACTAAAAAAAAAAAAAAATCTATGGTGACAGAGCCAATCCCAATCCATATCAGACAAACTGTGGGTGTGAAACTGCAGCCCTGTGGTTCTGTTTATCTGTCAAATGTTCACTGTGGTCAGTTTCAGATGCTGCAGCTCTTTCATAATTCATAGTTTCAGTTCTTGTTTGTTCAGTATTAATTGTCCTCCTTGTAAATCACAGCTGGACTGACTGGACAGATCCTGACCAAGGAAAATCCAATTCTCCCTTTGTGCAGTAATCTACACCTGGATTTACTGCCTCTGCCCACAGTAATATACATTATATAGACTAAATGTCAAATAAAAGTAACCTGTATTTGCAACATAGTATAGCAAACTATTACATGATGAAAAACTAATTAATTTTAGCAAAAAAAAACAAACAAAAAAACTCTCTGTTTTGAATGTCTGGGGTTGACAGAAATTTGTGAAGTTAAAATGGGGTCAGGAGTTTAAAAAGGTTGGAAACCACTGGAATAATGGATCAGCAGATATTAAACAGTTTAGATCAGTGATGGTTTGGGTCTTTAAGGGTTAAACTGGGTCATCTGGTCCACACCTGAACCTGAACCTGAACGGCCTACTTCAGCTCTTTTGTAGTTTGTATCGTCGGATGTTAAGTTGATTATTTCTTTATATCTTTGAAAATCAGCGACACTGTAGGCTGGTAAATGTACAGCGTTCACCAGTGCATCCCATAATGACTCTACTGCTTCTGTTGCCTACTGCTGTTGTTGAGAAACAAACATTCAAAACAGTATAAAACAAAAAAGCGTATTCATCCATAAACACAGACTGTTTTCCTGGAACATCCCAGTGACTCCAGTGAAAAAGCCCAGAGGTGGGGGTGACATGTGCCATGTACCTGTGCAGGTGGTGGTGGGCTTTGCGGGGGGACAGGGGGCTGTGGGAGGGGGAGTGTCCGGGGGAGCTCAGCTGTCTGGTGGTGGTCTTGATGTAGGAGGGGAAGATGGGGGGGTAGGGTTTGACCGTGGGCCCAGAGGAGGTGGAGGACGAGTGGTTGGACCTGAGGAGCCGCTTGGCCAAGGTGGGGCTCTCCTGGGGGGGGGGCACGGGGGTGAAGCCGAAGCTGCTCCTCCTGCACGGACCTGAGGGGGAGGCCCCGGCGCTGGGGGGGGTGGTCTGGTTGGGTTCGGACCCGGCGCTCAGGCAGTCCTCCAGGGACTCTGCACTGGTACCCGAGCCCAGGAGACCCTCGCCTTCGTCGAAGCCGGCCCCTGGGCTCGGACCCTCGGTGGGTTCTGGACACGAGTCTGCAGCTGGAGGACCCACACCCACCTCCACCTCCTCCCCCACCTCCTCCCCCTCCTCCCCCACCTCCTCCTCCTCCTCATGGTGGCTCCCCCCTCCTGCCTCCTCCTGCTCCCCCGTGGCTCTCCAAGTGCTGTCAAATGTGAGATCGGGGAAGCTGTTACCACTGGTCGTCGTGGCAACCGGGCTGACTGCTGCCGCCCCCCCTCCTGCAGTAGCCATGGTGATATCTGTGTGGGGGGGCTGCTGCACCCGGGCATGCTGCTGCTCTTTTGTGCCTGCATCCACACAAAGAGGGGCTTCTTTCTCCTGGGCTCCCCCTGGACGTCCCACCTCCTCCTGCTCCTCCTGCTCCTCCTGGGTCTTCAGGGGTTCCTCTGGTCGGAGGTGCAGCTGCAGACCCAGACCCGGACCCGGACCCTGGACCGGGGGCTTGACGGACCCCGACAGAGCCCCCGTCTCCAGGAAGGACAGCGCGTCCGAGCCCAGCTCCAGCTCCGGGGTCAGGTCCAGCACCTCTGGAGGAGTCACTTTGACTCCCCCGTTGCTCTGCCTCCTCCTCCCCTCTGCCCCCCAGCCCAGCTCCTTCTCCACGGTGGAGCCCACCCCCCCACCCCCATACTGCTGCTGCTGCTGCTGCTGCTGGAGCCTGATGGCCAGCTGGATGTCCGCTAGCAGATCCTCGTGGTCCGCCGCCGAGTGGAAGCTGTAGATGTCGGTGTCGGAACCTGAGCTCCCCCCCTTCGGTCCTCCTCCGTCTTCTGCAGGAGACGTGGCCGCCGTCGACGGTTTGCGTTGCACCTCCTGCTTCTTCTCCTCACCTCCTCCATCTTTCTCCTTCTTGCCTGGCTCTGGTTTCTTCTTCTTCTTCTCGGTGAAAGCCTCGGTGTCGGACTGTCCCAGCTCGTCTGCAGACAGCTCAGGGGTTTTGGTGTCCAGCTCATGCTGCGATGCCAGAACGTCCTCCTTGGACCCGCTCACAGAAGAACATGTGTCTCCTTTCCCTTTCAGGTTACTCTTTTTCTTCCGGATGGAGAACACAGACGACTTGGACTCCGATTTGTTTTTCTTCTTGCCTGGTCCTGTGCCATGCATCCCCCCTCCTCCTCCTCCTCCTCCATGCTTACCGTGGACTTTCTTTCCTCCTTTCTTCCCCCCGTCCCCTCCTCCCTCCTTCCATCCCTCGTCCAGTGAAGGGTAGCTTCCATTACCCGACGCCGCTGCAGCTTTTTTCTGCTTGGCCTCCTGGTTGCCCATGTCTCTGCGGAGCGTCTGACAGCAGCAGCCTCTCCTCTCAGGTCATGCCTGGGAGGGCTCCTTGTGACGTGGGGGGGGGGGCTCGTCCAGATGCCAGGGGAAGGTGTGGGAGCGTCTGGGCCCGATGGGTGGATGTGCTGGAGGAGGAGGAGCTGCTGGTATCGCTGTTTTTTATCGCTCTTTCTCCGTCTGTGTTTTCCGGTGACGAAGGCTGGCGTGGCAGTGATGTTGACGCTGATGCAGGAGGAACATGCAGCTCCGTTTCCTCCACCCCCCTGCTCTGCTCTGCTCTCTTCTCTGCCTTACCTTCCCCACCCCCTCCTCTCCATCTGCTGATGGGAGTGACGCACACACACTGCCTCTGCTCAGACTGGGATGGACGCACAAAGGCAAAGGCTGCTGGGAAAACGGCCACATATAGACCTGAGGGGAATAAAGATGCTGGCGGCCACAGTGAGGCCGAGGGGGGAGGTGGACGGGTCAGCTGGGGGGGGGGTGGTCTTGGCTGGACTGTCTGTGTCTGTCACTGCAGCTAATTACCCACTTCCTCACTCTATTTCCCATCAGGCCCAGACTCCTGCATACATTACCCATAGTGCAGTGTGTCAGTCTGTAGAGGGACCTCCAGTCAACCTGCACCATGAGCCCTTTAACACATTTCATATTTTAGTTATTTTTTTATGAGTACCTACACCAGTGTTTACAATAAATGTCTTGTTTTTTAAAATTATCATTATTCGTCACATGAAGAGTCATTTCTTATAATCAGGCTTTTTCAGTCTGTGCTCGTGTGTTGGCAGAAAAATCACAAATCATTCTGAATTTTATTTGAGTAGAAGAAGGAGTACGTAGATCAAATATTGGCTACACGGGAATTGCTGTACATATATATATATATATATATATATATATATATATATATATATATATATATATATAGAATTCAAATAGAATTTGGATTCTTCTACTAATTTCTGCAGTTATATTCCCCAAAATCTGAAATTATTGTCACACTAACACAGAAATAAATTATTGTGCATCTGAATTTCATAACATTGACTGTGTGATAAATCTGATTGTGATTAATATATATATATATATATATATATATATATATATATATATATATATATATACACACACACACACACAGTATATTTATCACAATCATACACGTACACACACACACACACACACACACACATATATATATTATCCTGGTAATATTTCTGCAAGTTTTGGGTCTGATGTGATTTTCAGCCTGAATATACAGGGTGACCCAAAAAAATGGGAATTCTTGAAGTGCGTATTGGCAGACATGAGTTCCGGTTTTTTTGTGTCACCCTGTATATTCACATCATTATGTTCAGAAAACCAGAACAATGTTATGTTCTGTTTTTAGGTTTTTAGGTGTAATGTGATCGGTAGCATAATCTAATTTATTTTTAGCTATTTACGCTCTGCATTTTATTTATTTATTGTTCCTGTCGAGCGGTGACCATATTTTGAATTTCCCCTTGGGGATTAATAAAGTAAATCAATCAATCAATCAATCAATCAATCTATCTATCTATCTAAAAAAAAAAGCATCACAGTTCAGACTAACAAAACTCTAGAGCAGAATATTCACTTCTGTTTGTAAATATATTTCATTTCTTCTGAAAAGGAAAAACCATCAGCAGCACAAAAAGGCTTTTTAGCTTAAAAAATAACCTATTTAAGAACCTCATATAACACCATAGCATTTATTTGTATTGACTTACAAATAATAAACTGATGTGAAACTAACCACATATGACACCATATCTGACTGATACTCTCATATGTTAAAACTACAGGCTGCACTTTCACACTAAAGCCACTTGATGGAGCTACTGAACCAAACAATGGATCCAGAGGAACCGTCACGGAACAGGAACTACAGTCAATAAACATGAAAGTTTATCCATGTTTTATTCTTGTTCACCTCATAATATATAGAAATATGTGAGCATTAAAAGTGAAAACTGACATTATTGCAGAAACACTCAAGTAAACATTAATAATAAATACAAAAGTGCACAGTTTTCACTTTTAGATTTAACACCAGATACAATATTGAAGTCTTGGAAACATGTAAATCTGTCATTTGGTCACAGATCTGTAAAAACAGGAAATGCAGGTCATTTTTAGCATATTTTAGTTAAAATTGGGGATTTAAGGGAGTTTCTTAAAGTATTTCAGAAGGACTCATCCAGGGTTTATGTGGGTTCAGTCTCCTATTGTTGATTTTATTCACTGTCAGCGTCCAAACCTCTGAACACATGCAAGAGTGTTAACCAATTTAAAAATAATTTAGTGCTTTCTTTATACCTTCTACAGCTGGCCCAAAGTATCCCACAATGCATTATGGGTAGTGGTGACCACAGCATGTACATTACTTTCTATTAACCCTGAGAAACTGTGACTTCTGTGGATTATTTTATAAGTGTTAATCCTACTCATAAACTCTAAAAAGTAAAGTGTAGTTTCTCAGTTTTCCAGGTGTACCACATGTGTCTTATATCGGCCCACTGAGGTTCTGTAGTGAATGTGTTTCAGCATTAGCATCCATTCATTATAATTGATTCATTTGACTCAATAAATGGCTGTAACTTGCTTATGAAAGGTTAGATTAGGGCTGGGCGATAAAACAATAATGATATATATTGTGATAAAACTTTTTCTCGACAGAAATATGAGACATGCTCGATCGATAGAATTCATTCGTCCATGTTTTGACAGAAATAAGAACAGCCAATGATAATTAAGCAGTGCTTCACCGAACCAATCACACTAGAGCCACGTACAGTTCAGTTGACGCCCACAGCACACATGCTAATGTTTGGATTGCAGCGGGAGGTAAAGAGTGTTCCCTCAGGAGAAAATATGAAGGAGAACTCAGGTGACTGGGTTACTGATAAGTAGGGTGTGAACTGTCTGGGTTCAGGCTTTCAATACAATACGAAGGTGTACCGAACAAATACATGGAGCCTATGTGAAGAACACAAACACTCTCCTTTCCACACGAACCTTAAAGCGAAACGCTAGTTCCAGTAGTTATGGAACACAACCCCTGGGAAGATGGTCTGTTCTTTTTTTAAAGCTTTTTCCTGCTGGTCAGACTTTTAGTTTAGTTTTAAATAAATACACCTGTTTTATTTCTCTGAAACAGTTGGATAATGTTCTTCAGCACATCTGTCCGAGATAATAAATCATATTTAAATCAAAAATAACCGTCTAATGTCTTCACAGCTAACTTATGAGTAACAGAGAATTTAAGCTGGACAAAAACAGTGGTTTGATTTATATCATGATACATATCGATTTCATCTGATATGAAAAAATGATTGTGATATGATTTTCTCCATATCATCCAGCCCTAGGTTAGATGAAGATAAAAATTTATTTCAAAGTGTAATGAAAGACTGAATATGAAAGGGAATATTTGTAGTTTCTGTTTAACATTCGGCTAAAACACAACTTAATCTCCGTTTGGCTCAAAGAAAACCCTGTTAATACTGATAATAGTCGTCTAAATAATTCCTGTAGTTGTTTTTTACGAATCTTGACCTTTTTTTATATATATATAACTACATTGCTTTTATTTATTTATTTATTTGCAATGTTTGTTTTTTTTCATTCATTATTATAAGAACGTTGATGCTTCTCTGTTGGTTGCACTCGCTCTTGAATAAAATATTTTTGACTTCAGTGAGGATTCCAAAGAGCTAGAGACGAACTCAATGACTTCCACTAGTTTTTCATAGTTTGACTTGTCCTGTAAATTATTGTATGGGGTCATTCCATGGCAATCCAACCAACGGTCCCCACATGACCCACTCAGAAAATTCTGAAAAAATTCACACTTGTTCACCTAGCAGATAAACGAACACATCCAAAATTTTAATGTCATATCTGTAATAGTTTAGGAGATACAGCCCTTTGAAAATTAATTTTTTTTTAAATTTTGCAAATGTGCTTTTGGGCCAACTTTGAGGAGCTGTATCTCCGTAGGTATTCCATCCACACTGCTGAAACAGTGCAAGCCTGAAGAGAGAGGACATTTGGAAGAATGAGCCTTTTGGCCTGATTTCAAGGCCTCATGGACCAAATATGAAGGCACCTACAATTATTTTGATGCCAGATATGGTCTTTTCAGGGGGATTTGAGCCCAGACAGTCAGTTTCAGCAGTGTGGTTTGAATACCTAAGGAGATACAGCTCCTCAAAGTTGGCCCAAAAGCAAATTTGCAAAATTAAAAAAAAACAAAACATTAATTTTCAAAGGGCTGTATCTCCTAAACTATTACAGATTAAATTATTTTATATAAATTATTACATTCAAATTTTGGATGTGTTCGTTTATCTGGTAGGTGAACAAGTGTGAACTTTTTCAGAATTTTCTGAGGGGGTCATGTGGGGCACTTTCTGAAATCTGGTTGATTTGGGATGGAATGACCCTATGTTGTATTTGATGCTGCCTCTTGGACCGGACTCCCTTGGAAAAGAGGCTCTTAATCTCAATGGGATTGTTTTTACTGGTTAAATAAAGGTTAAATAAAATAAAAACAATTTCACCTGCTTAAATTATGGATAAACAATACGATCATTAAACCGGTCTCCACTGACATAGTGGGTTTTTATAATCGGCTCCGACTTAGCATTTTACTAAACTAGTGCTTTTGCCACAACTTCAAATTTCATTAAACGTCTAAGAATACATTCAACAAACCAAACCAAACCTATTGTTTTTCTTCACAAACTATATAATATTGTGCGTCTATCATTCTGCACTAATGCACTGCACACTTACGAACAAGTCCTCAACGTTCATTAAACCCCAGAGTACGACATTTTCATCGGTACGAGGGTAAAAATCCTGAGGGTGGAATCAGAGTAAAGGTTTTTATCAAAGTGTAATGGCTTCATCCCCCATGGAGAAATGGGTTTGGAGAGGGTTTCCTCCCAAATTTCAGACAAAATTTGATGCGAGATGTCTCCACAGTTGATAAAACAGCTTTAGGGTGATGGTCAAATTGGTGGTGGTCCTCAGATATGGGTTGACGTCGAAGAGATTAACAGGTTCTTTGCCCCAAAAAAGTCCAGAGTATGGTTTTCCCTTTGTATCAAGACAATCCACATTAGTCCAGCAGCTGGTTTTAGAATTCTAATGGTGTCACTGACCACATTGAAGATCTGTGGGGTGGTGGTCCTAGTGCTCAAAGAGTCACCAAGTTACAAGGGATGATCCTCCTCTGGGGATCATTTCAATTTTAGCCAGTAGCGGTCATGGTATCTTGAACTTAGTCTCCTTTTCGTTTTTGTTCAGTCCTGCGTCTTCTCCCTGAAAATGACCACTGGATGATCACTGCTCCACGCGTTCCAACTCTGAACATAGTTACTGGAACTGCATTCTTAAAACCAGACCCTTTGAATTTTGCCGCCGCCGTCGTCGTCGTCTACATTGGGTCTGATTTCCTGAAAGCCACCGCCTTCCTCTGGTGAATCTGTGCCTTGTTCTTCCTCTGGTTCCACTGGCACATTAAAATATCCCTGAAAGTGGTTCTGAAGGTCTTGTTGCACAACGCGTAACACATGGGGTTGACGGTGCTGTTCACGTAACACAACCAGTAGCCCAGCGCCCACAGGGTTTCAGGGATACAGTCCTGGCAGAAGGTGTTGACCAGCACCATGATGTTGTAGGGTAACCAGGTGGTGACGAAGGCCAGGAGGATGGCGCTCAGAGTCCGGGCAGCTTTCTTCTCGTTGGCCTTCTTCTCGTTGGCCTTCTTCTCGTTTTTGCGCTTGTTGATCTCCGTCTTGGCCTTCGAGGCGAAACGTTTAGCCATGGCTGCGTCTTTCATGGTGATGGATGCCGGTGACTGGTCTGCAGGTGATGACGTGGTAGGACTGGGTGGTTGACCTTTTTGACTTCTGGTGGACGACGATGGTTGTTTATCCTGGTTCTTCGGTTTCGGTGGCTTCTGTCCATCTAAATAAATAAGATAGACAGAAAATACACTAATGCATGTTATATTTGCATCCTTTTTGTATGTAACACATGTAGTCCAGGCTGAAACTCTCAAATTTTAGCTGATTTTGTTGGGTTGGGTCACACAGAAGGAAAATCTTCAGATGTTCTTCACTTATAGCTTTTAACTCTTAACTCAGTGATTTTCAACCTTGGGGTCGGGACCCCATGTGGGGTCACCCGGAATTCAAATGGGGTTGCCTGAAATTTCTAGAAATTGATAAAAAATTAAAACTTACACATAAAAATTTACATTATATAGCCTAAATGTCGCCTAAAATTAATGTTTATTTGCAACATAGTAAACTATTACACAATCAAAAACAAATCAATTTTAGCAAATAAAATGTCTCCATTTTGAATGTCTGGGGTCGCCTGAAATTTCTAATAATTTATAAAAAAAAAATGTAAAAATTAAAACTTACTAATAAAAATTTACATTATATAGTCTAAATGTTGTTTAAAATTAACATTTATTTGCAACATAGTATAGCAAACTATTACATGATCAAAAACAAATTCATTTTAACAAAAAAAAAAAAAAAGTCTCTGTTTTGAATGTCTGGGGTCGCCAGAAATTTGTGAAGTTAAAATGGGGTCACGAGCCAAAAAAGGTTGGAAACATCTGTCTTAACTGGACATGCGATTTTTAATTTCTGTATCTCCTTTTTTATTCTATTTATTCTGTATTTTGTGTGCTTGTGGTATATGGACTTGTGTCTGCAATAAAGTTTATTATTATTATTATTTTTTATTTTTACTGCCTGTTGATATCTGTTAAAAAACATATGCTAATGATTGTTAGCTTTGTTAGCTTCAACAGTTAAAGGTAATGGTTAAAGGGAAGGTTCTAATGTGATGTCTTCAATAGAGTTGATTTAAGAAGCAGCTCAGATTCCTCAACAAACACATTTGTTTATATTAACATCTTATCCATAGACAAGAAACTAGAACATTTTAAAACCTTCCTACCACCTACTAATCACGTCAGGAATCTCTCCCAATAAGTCTAAAAATCTGTTGTGCTGCTCCACAAGATGCCTGACAAATATTAGGAGAACACTGGTGACGTTGGAGACAGTGATACCATTAGCTGTACAGGATACATGTGGCAGTAGGTTCAGTTTGTTAATTTTAATTTTCGCCATTGGAGAAACAGCAGAGTTTGGAATCTCAGTGGGTCAATTGTGACAAAAAATGCTAAAAATTTAGGAGGAGGTGAGATTTTTACTCAGAAGGTATGCTAGCAAACATTAGTCTTATTAGCTTGAAGGGTTAGCGATAACGGCTAAAGAGGTCGTTTCACTGTAGATTCTTGAAGAAGTCCTGAATAAACCTGTTAGCAAATGACACCACCTGATCAGATCTACAGCAAAAAAATAATTGTTTCGTAACAGGAAGGTTGTATTTACAGCAGCTCTACAGTCATGTAACTGGAAACACATGTACTTTAATGACTTTTGTTAAAATTAGGGGTGTCAGAAAATATCGGTTCTGCAGTGTATCGCAATATTTCATTTCACAGTACTGTACTGATATTAAAAAGTACTGTATCAATATTATTAGGTATTTATTCAAATGCAGATATTGTGGAGGTTCATTTTTGTTTTTTTTTTATTTTATTTTTCTTATTTAGCACTCTTTTATTAAATAATGTTCATTCCTTTGTTGTTATCGCACAAAAATCCTGTTCTGATGTTAGTTCTGAACTAATAGAATCTGAACATTTGAACAGGATCTGAAACTGTAATGTCTGTAAAACAGAATTTCAGTTTGAACACAGGAACATTTTGTGATATAGCATTAGATCCTGTTGGGATTAAATAAAAATGCATTTAGTATTTATGTAGATTTCTGGTGTAATTAAATTCTTCAAGGAAATAATCATTAAAAAAAAGAAACAAAAAATTGCCTTTTTAACAGTATCATGATATATCATGATACATTGTATTGTGATCCTAGTATTGTGATTTGTATTGTATCACCAGATTCTTGCCGATACACAGCCCTAGTTAAAATCTACGTCAAATCCAACTAAACTTACTAAACACATCGGGAATCTTGCAAACCAAGATTAAAATTTGCTCTGCTGCGTCACAAGACTTTTGTAAATCTTAGAACACTGATACCTTTGGCTCGAAGTGATACATGAGACAAAAGTTTTATTAGTCACATTTTCATCTGTGGGGAAATGGCTGAGTTCGGAAACTCCTCCCTCCTTTGAGTCAGATCTTCCCTGGCTACGATAGCTTGCTAACACCACTACCATCCTGGTCACTGGCTGTGGAGGTCTGACTCATCCAGATTTTCACTCGATTATTAAACATGTTCTCTGTTGAGAAGCCAATCAGGGATGGGAGGTGCACATTAGCTAAATGCTAAATTCTCTTAGTGCAGAACATCAGACACTAAGTTTCACTGCATTGTCCTTAATAAATAAATGAATAAATAAACAGAAATAAAAACTAATCAGCCCAGATGAGTCATATTAAGGTTCGGTCTGTGAACCCCTCATGTTACCCCACAAACTGCTCTGAGGCCACAAACATAGCATTGGTAGACCGACAGGACAAGGTTCGTAGATACCTGTCGGAGTTCTCGAAGGGTCGGGACCATCAGCGTCTTCTTCTGCTCCATCGTTGTTGTTGAAGCTGTCAGTGCTGCTCTGCTCTGCGTCACCTTCTGGACTTTTGGTGACAGACTTGGACGAGCGTCGACCCGGCAGCAGTGACTTAAACCGGAGGAAAAATGCCGCGCACCTCCCTCTGCCTCCCACCGCTCCTGGGGTGCTTCCGTTCTCCTTGTTCTCCTTGTCCGACGCTACCTGATTTAGTTCGCAGCTGCTGCAGCTTTGGGAGCTCATCTGGCGGATCACGGCTGACGAATTCTTGGTCGAACCGTCTCTTCCGCTAACACTTCCGCCTTGACCCTGAGCTTGACTTGGGCTGTTTCCGGCCCCAGATCCTTTGAGACCTTGAACTTCTTTAGCTCGCTTCTCTGTCTCCTGGTAAATCTTCCAAAACAAGATCGTCATAATTGTCACTGGCAAGTAGAAAGCGGCAATAGCGGTGCAAAATGTGATAATGGGTTCGGACAGGAACTGGATGTAGCACTCATTGGGCTGCACGGTCCGCTCACCGACAATGTACTGCCAGAACAGGATGGCCGGAGCCCAGAGGATGAAGGAGATGGACCAGGCTAATCCGATCATAGTCATGGCCCGTTTGGTCGTACGCTTCGCCCGGTAGGTCAGAGGTCTGGTCACAGAGAAATACCTGAGGACGAGGAAACAGCGTAGGTCACTCTGACTGGTCACCATCAAATAAATGCTAAATGTTACTTTTCAGGTGAAATAAAGACTCGATGCACGATAAACTGTCACATGTATCTGCGTCAGTGCTCTGGTCTACAATAAGCAGCAACAGCAGAGCAGGTTCTGTAGTTTGGAGGAGTTAACTCCTTACATAGACATGAACATATGGCGATTTCTTTTTCTTTTTTGTCAGACAGAAGGAAAAAAATATATATATAGTTTTTTTTATCTTGACATGTTACGGCCACAACAAAGAAACCTTCATAAGTTCTAGTAGACAGTATGAACCTAACAGGATTATTAAGACATGAACATTTCATGGTTTTTATGGTTGGTTTATTTAAACACAGACAGAATTTCAACTTGAAAGGCCAGAAAAAAAATAATTAAATAGGAGTTCTAAATTGCTTCACATAAAATCAACTGAAATATATGTTTACCAACAAGGATTTTACTTGAGGATCAACTATTTCTTTTACTCGACAAATACAAATAAATATGTTACCTTTATGTAATGTTGTTGTTGTTGTTGTTTTTTTTCTGTAGTTTTTTTTGTTGATATCTACCATAAAAATCATGGACTGTTCATGTCTTCGTAAGGGGGTGAACTTCTAAAATCAGCAGGAGACCAAATAGTTATTTCCCCCAGTGTATATAAACTAAATGGACCTGAGGTGCCCCAAGGCTGTGGTTTGGTTCCTGACTGGTTTGATCCCTTGCCAATTCGCGCTTTAAGTTCCGTGGTTTTAGTTATTCGCGGATTTTATTCACGGCAACAGCTCCCCATCACCATGTTCCTTGTCCCTCAGAAGCCATCAGCCGAACCCTCAGCTCCCCCGCCAGCCTCCCCGTCTGCAGCTGCTTCGCCAACTCCCTCCGAAGAAGCTGCATTACTAGACGATCCAGCGCCTCAAGTAACATCTGACAACGAGGCGCCCCGAGAAGAGCTATAAGGCTCCCTTGACACCTGTGCATTGTGTCATCTTCATCGTCTTCATCGAAGTGCACAGGTGTTTCATCATCATCATCATCATCATGGGCCTCATCATCAGTCAAGGAAGGAGCCGCTGGAGTCTAATGTAAGTGTTATTTTATATAAAAATGTTAAAAGAGAGAGAGAGAGAGAGTTCTAGGATAGGCTTGGGGGGGGGGCTCCGGCTCCAGTTCACGGATTTTCGATTTTCGCGGGGGGTGCTGGTCCCCATTAACCGCGAAAAATAAGGGATCACTGTATTTTCCCCAAAACCTGAACTATTATCCGTTTACAGGACAAACCTAAAGGCTTCATTCTGAACATGAACATTTGATGAAATGAAAAGCAGGAGGTGTGTTTTCTTGCCTGTCAAAGCTGATGACCAGCAGGTTCATGACCGAGGCGTTACTGGCCACGTAGTCTATAGCGAGCCAAAGATCGCAGACCACCGGCCCCAGAGCCCACTGGTCCATGATGATGTAGGTGGTGTACAGGTTCATGGACAGGGTTCCGATGGTCAGGTCAGCGAACGCCAGGCTGAGCAGGTAGTAGTTGTTGACTGTTTTTAACGCCTTGTTGATCTTGAACGACACCATCACCAGGATGTTTCCAACAACGGTGACGAGAGACAGCGATCCGGTGAGGAAGACTATTATAAGGACCTGCCAAATAAAGGCAGACATTAGCATTAAAAAACACCTTTAAAACAGTCAAACCTCTGATAAAAGTTGTTTATTCAGTAGAATGTTTTTTATTTAGTGTTTATTAGCATAGATTTAACCACAGACTAAAGCATTTAGAGCTGAAGCTAATTTGAAACATCGATTCCTAGCTTTTACGATAGATACAACTCAAGAAAATGCAACAATACAAGAGGACAATGCACAAGAAAACCACAATAAAACTAGAAGCAGACGTGACAACATGACCCACCCCTAACGGAGACTTATTCTGCAGTTTTATTAGTTTATTTGGTAGGGACAGTGGGACAGCGCATATTAATGAACATCTGTATTGAGACATTTAACAGCAGATAAATAAAGTAAACATGCTAATATGTCGCGAAAATGCTGCAAAATGATGCAAACTGTCTTTAACAGATCGGATACAGGTCACATATGGGCAAAAAAATCCGATTTGGGCCACATTTGCCTGTAGTCTGAGCGTAGCCACATTGTTTGGGTTTGGCAGTTTGGTCATGAACTCTAATACCACACCTTTACGGTAAAATGCTGCCCCCTCTGGTGTTAGCATGTAATTATAAATGTTACAAATTGTACCTTTAAGTGCATACAGTGATTAACTTCCTTTAACTCCAACTTGTTTTTGGTCTTGAAAACAGTCTCAACCTCCAAAACATCAACTCTGAACAAAAAGAGTTATAGAATTGATAAAAAGTTTTAGAAAATTACAGAATTGAGTAGGAAATATGCCAAGTAATTTACATCAACATCTGAAACGTGTTAGCATCTTTAAGATACTGAAAGAACAAAACACCCAAAAAGCCTGCAGCTTGGGATGTTATTTCTGTTATAGTGGCAGATGTCACTTAAATGCTTGGCCAAATCATCATTGAATTATCTGTAATTCTATGACATATCAAAACACATACAGTGACGAAAAAAATTATTAGACCATGAAAAGTCGTCAAAAACAGTGGTTATGTAATCCAGTCCTAACTCCTGTGTGTATCATGTGACTAAAACAGACAGAAAAGAAAACATGGAATGAATAAAAGCGCTGTTTTTGTCAGTACAATGACACAGATGATGATGGAAGAACTCAAGTGATTTTGGTTTTTTATCAACAAAACATGTTAAATATCAGCTGTGAAATTAAACTACTATGAGCTATTTTTGTTCATATCATTATATTTGTCCAAACAAATGTACATTTAGTTGGACCAAGGTTCTAATAGTTTTGGATTTTTCATTATAGTTTAGTTTAGTTTTGACTTTTTTTTTCTCTAATTCAGTTAGTTTTAATTCGCTTTTAGAGCAGGTTTGGTAGTTTTTATTAGTTTTCATTTTTTTTCTAAATGCTTAGTTTTAGTTTAGTTTCAGTTTTAAGTGTAGTTTAGTCGTCTCTTTTCTCTTCTTCTCTGTCGTCGTATTCAAATAAATCCCAGACAGGACTCTGCTGCTTTCTCCCAACTTTAGTCTCCATGTTTCCAGGTAGAGTGGGGACCAGAAGACGACTGGAAACCACAAGTGACGGACCGCGAAGTGTCGTACAGTGCCAATAGATAAAATTGCTTGAGCGAAATAAATCGATTTTCAATCTGACATTGACAAAATTGAAAACGAAGGGAATTTTATTCATAACTTTTATCCGTTTTAGTTAGTTTTGGAAGCACACAACACAGTTTCAGTTCTTTTAATTCTAGTTTTTATTTATTTCAGTTAATGAAAATGTTTTTCAATTCTAGTTTTCGTCATTTCCTTAGTTTTCGTCAACGATAATAACCTGTAGTTGGACCAGGCATTAAAATGAACATGAAACTGAAGTAAAAAAGGGTGGTCTAATAATTTTTTCCACGACTGTATTCAGTGAAAATGAACTTTAAACATAATCAGAACAGTTTGAATACCAGAGCTTAAAAAAACTAACCACAGACCTTCGACTAAACAATCAGAACGTCCTGTTTCTGTCAGCGCTAATGTCCTGAATGTGTCCTTTTTAGGATCATACATGGAGCTTAATCCGCTCATTGGAACTAAGTGCAGGTATTTGACTCTGCTGTGTGTTTGGATCCTGAATTCATTAGTTGTGTTAGTTTTTCCATAGGATTCAAACCCTCCAGACTGATCCTTTAATTCCCTCAGACAGCTCTCACAGTTGATCTTGGACCACGGGGCCTCAGGAATCATCTGTAATGAGCCTTAAAGTCCCCAGAGGTGGGAGGCCATGTGAAGCGTGCAGCCCACTGTTTGTCTGACCAGTACGATTCCCTGCTACTGAATTCATGGAACTCATTGTGCGACGCCACATAATTACCCAGCATGCTCAGACAGACGGATGGACGGTACTCTGCTATGGTGTGTAAATTAGAAATTGACCGATATGGTTTTTTCCAGGGTTGATACGATACCAGTTGTTACTAGTCAAGGAGGCCGGTAACCGATATTTGGAGCCGATATTCAAGTGAAAATATTAGCGTCAAAATTTGGATTAATACGAACTCCAACACTTAACTTCGTTTAAACTTTAAAACCAATCCAATCCAACTTTATTTGTAAAACACTTTAAAACAACCGCAGTGGACCAAAGTACTGTACAGAAGAATAAATAAAACCAAAAACAGAAGAATAAAACACAGAATAGATTTAAAGACACAGAAACTGTACAAAAAAGAAAACAGTGCTGTACAGAAGAATAAACAAAACCCAAAGAAAAGAATAAAATACAATGAATAGATTAAAAAACATAAAAAGCCACACAATTAAAAAACAAAATTAATAAAATAAATAGATAAATAAGAACAACAAACCACAACCAAATAAAAACAATAGAATAAAGATAGTACCTTCAAACATCTCACATGGTTTCAAAAGCCAAAGAGAAAAGATGGGTTTGAAGAAGGGATTTAAAAACAGACAGGAGGTCTGTAAACGCCTTTAAGCACATGTTTATTAAACAGCTTTTCACATTTGCAACCTGTTAAAGGTTTTTTTTTAGTAAACATGTACTCTTGATGGAAAAAGAGGCTGAAACCATCATTTTAAATAATTATTCTGATAAATAATAGAGAAACAGACCAGAGTGAATTTACCCTTTTAAGACGACTGTGTCACTGGTGACATGTTTTCATTCACTGTCGTTCAACTCACCATAGGACATGTTTGTTTGTTTTTTAGTGTTAAGGTCAGTTCAGTCAGGACCAATTTTATTAATAGAAAACATATTTGTTTTGCAGAAAGTTATTATTTGGAGTCTGGTTCTGTTCTGAGTCTTTCCATGTGAATAAATGGAAAACCTAAAGCAGGGAGAGCAGCAGCAGGAATCAGTAGTTCCTTTTCCATTGGACATCTGCGCAAAACTTTACCGATATTTACTAAATGTCCAAAAAAACAGGAGTGCGTAATGTCCGTTTTTCCATTAAATCACAAATGCGATGATTTGTTTATTTATTATCGCAAGATGACACGAGAAGTCATTCCATAAACATGGTGATGAACGTAAACATGGTGTTGATTTACAGATATATTCATTATTATTATATATTATCCCTCTATCTCGTACTAAATTAAAAAATGATTGGGTTTCCTGGTGTGTCCACACATTTCTATTAAAACTCTTCTTCTTCTCTTGTTGTAACGTCCGTCAACATCCGTTTTTTTAAATTCATGTGACTCTAGTTGCGGAAAAAGGTCTTTCCATTGCAGTTTTGCGTGATATACCATTTGTGCTACCCCCAAAAAATCACCTCTTGCCAGCACAAAAAAATTTAATTGAAAAGTGAGTTTTGGCAAAATTGTCGTTTTTCCATTAGGGAAATTTTTATGCACAGTTTGAGGGTCAATGGAAAAGCGACTAATGATAATGACACTGAAGAAATCCGATACCGCATGGGAAGGGGATGTGGGACTGATGCAGAGAGAGAAGCCTGAACTCAATTTTTATTCTTAACTGATGCTCATATTTAAGGTAAAGTGTAGTTAAGGGACTCTTACCTGAAAGACGGTGTGTCCTCCCAGTGGATCGAACTCTTCTTCTGGCTTTAACGTCAGGTTCAGCGGTGAATCGGTGACATTTCCTCCTGATCTTGACACATAACTGACATTCTGTTGCTTCCATCCACTGGACATGTCTGATAACATGACCAACTCACGGTAGGAGCCGCCTGAACACGGAAAAACAAACAGAAAAATGGAATTTTACACTTTTGCACCGTATCAGTTATATCTATATATATCTATATATAGATATATTTATGTATATAATTGTGTGTCACAAAATCCTGTATCATAAAATGTGAATTTCTTTCTTTTTTTTGTGTTGTACTTTTGGAGATGCACAATGAAAATAAATAAAAAAGAAAAGGTTGTTCATGTTATTCACATTTTTTAAAGGACAGTTTGTAGATGTAAACATTTTGATCATGTAATTTTAATTTTTTCACACCAAAACAGAGAAAAGTTTAGTGTTGTCATTCTTTCTAGGTTATTTACTATTTATATTATTATTCTATAATTTACATTATTTATAGGTTATTTATTATTTATATTATTATTCTATTATTTACATTATTTATTATTTATATTATGATTCTATTATTTACATTATTTATGGGTTATTTACTAATTTTATTATTATTCTTTTATTTACATTATTTCTAGGTTATTTATTATTTATCTTATTATTCTAATATTGTCATTATTTCTCGGTTATTCTTTTACTGATCCAGCTCAGATCTTACTGGTCTGAACGTGGACCCTGAACTAAACTGGTGTGGTTGGTACCTAACATGGCGGCGTCGGACTGGTCTCTGATCACAGGAGGACTGGTCATAATGAAGTGGACTGGATCTGAACTGGTCCGGTTCATGATGACCGATGGACATCTGGAAGAAAAAAAAACCCAACACAAATACAGAAACTGGAGATTTATTTAGTGAAGACCTGAAAGCAAACACAGACGGAGTCATATTCACACTGACGTCCAACTTCAGCTGAAAAATGAAGACAAAGGAAATGCATGTGGAGAAAATAAACTCACATCTAAAACCCTGCACATCCACCTGTTATTTATGACTGTGAGTCTGAAGGAGAGCGATTGTGCTTTAAATGTCACACTTTCAATAAATCCTAAAAAAAAGGGAGTTTCATTGGCGTGGGGGATTTTTATTTGGTCCAAAAAGTGATTCAAACCTAAAATGGAGTTTCTATTTTTAGCAGAGGAACAGATGAGTATGTATTTGTGAGGTGAGCGTACAGATTCCATCCACAGCTGAAATAATATCAGCTCCACATCCGTCTGAATGAATGATGTTCGATGGGTCATTTGTTCTGTTTTTATTCGACCGCTTCTTCTTTACACTTTTACATTATAAGAGACTGATCCTTTTATATGAAATATGATAAATATGTGTGTTTTTTAACCCATAAAGACACAGTGCTACTTTTGTGGCAGTTCCCAAATGACTTTTTTCTCTATTTTTTTAACTTTTCTTCAGTCATTCATCACCTTTATTCTAATATTATGTTGTGTAATGTCCATTCTTAAGTGAAAATCAGGTATTTCCCGACATTTAATTTACTGATTATGACTGAAGTCCATAAAAGCACAAATTAAAGTTGAGGGTTATTTTATCAACTTTATATCAACTTTCTCAGTAAAATATACCATTAAAAAAACAAGCATCTCCATCCACTGTCATTGATTCAACTCCATGGATTCATAAATTCACGGGTTATTTTATCAGAAACAGAGAAAACTGAAGAAAATGTGACTTTTTGTCAAAATACATAATTAACTGAACAAATGTGAATCAATGTTTACATTTTTTTAGTCATTTTGTTGCGTATTTTCTCCATGTTATTTATTACTTTGTTCATTTTTCTTATTTGATTTTGTTCATTTTGTTAATTTGTATGTGGCTTATATATTTATAAAAAAGCACAATAACATAAATACTCAGTTGTGTTGCTATGAGGCTGCGTTTTGTTAATTTACTGCAACTACACCAAAATATGTGCCAAGACTGTTAGCATACCAGTACGTTAGCCATGTTTAGCATCACTTTTTTTTGTTATTTAATTTTTTAAAATTTCATTAATCGTTTTTATTTTTACTTACAAAATCACAACAACAAACTACAAGTCACCAGAAATAATAATAATAATAATAATAATAATAATAATAATAATAATAATAATAATAATAATAATAATAATAATAACAACAACAAAACAATAGATAAAAACCAAAAACAAAATAAAGACAATGGCTTTTTCTAGCATTGTTTAGTACAACAGTGCATCCACAGATATTTACCTTATTCAGACTGAAATATGTGTTTTATAGCATTGAAAATGGTTTTGTAATGACTGCAAAAATAATTTATTGCTAAAAAACTGAGCTTAAAAAAAAACAACTATATCAGAGTCTTCATCAAAACCTGTAGTTTTCCTTAAAAACATGGGATTTTACAGGTTTATCAGCGCCTTATTCTCTTATTTTGGGTCTGAATGTATTAAAACACCAAGAAATAATAATAATTAAAAAAAACAAAAATACGATGGTAGCTAAAGTCTTTATGAGGTTTAATTAGTGTTTTTGTTGACGGGGTCAGGTGACTAAAGCGCTGATTCAGTCCAGCATTGGTTAGCCTAAATGCATTCTGGGAAAATACTGACCGATGAAAACGACCCAAACAAGCTCAGCGTTTGGTTTCATGTTCTGTTCAAAACGGGTCCAGCAGCGTCCGTTCAGCCGTCCGTCGTCCTTTGCATTGCTGATTCTGGCATAGATTAGCATAGCCTGTAAAGAATAGCTGATATTACTAATACAGGCTGTACTAATTAAAGCCAGAACCATCAGCTCGTTTGTCAAACGTCCATCCTAGAGACTCAGAAGGCCACGTTTAAGCACATGAAACATCCACAGGAACAGCCGAACGAACAATAAACAAACACAAAGGCTCAGCGGGGGATATTTAGCCACCTCTAGCTGCGGGTTTACACATTTACAGTTCTGCGAACAACTAATGTTAGGTTGGTTTGTTGACATTTTTGGTGAAGGTCAAAGGTTCTCATGCTTATATACATTTTGTTGTTGTTTTTGGTAATGTTAGCTGACTCCATTTTTTTAGCTAACTGTCTAAGCTAATGGCCTATACACTGATGTTAGCTAACTCCATTTTTTAGCTAACTGTCTAAGCTAACGGCCTATACACTGATGTTAGCTAACTCCATTTTTTAGCTAACTGTCTAAGCTAACGGCCTATACACCGAGTCACTGAGCCTGTTTACATGACCATAAAAATCCAACATGATATGAACTGCGTACCGATAAAATACCACTTTTAATTAGTGTATTATCTTTATGCATTATAAGCTTTCGGCGTGTATGTTCATTCCACATCAAATACCATGTGATTAGCGATTAGGGTAAAGGTTAGCAGTTACAGATATGTGAACTGGAGATCTTGGCGTACATTGATGTGCGATCAAATGGCCTTTAATAACATGCGAAAGGATGAAAATGCGTACGTATAGGATGCCAAATGCCATAAGAACTGGCGTGATGTACAATTTCATGAGATCAGTCTGAAAAATCCGATAACTGGGAGTAATCTGATAAGTGCCGTAATCAGATGTGACGAATTTACAAACACTTCATAAATGCGATAATTGAAAAACCCTGGTTTACATGTTTCAGTCCATTATTTGTTATGACACAAGACGCATATTTCCTGTCATTTTCAAAACATCCGGTCTTGTCTTGTTACCATGGCAACGCCTACAGTGTCAACGTTAGCTGTCCTAATGTGGGAGGAGCTAATAAGATGACAAAATAGGTCACATGTTGCTGCTATCCTTCATTTCATTTCATTGTTTGTTTACGTTTTTGCCTTCGACTCTTGGTGTCGCTACATAACTTCCGTTTATATATATATATATATTTTTTTTTTTTTACACCTCTGTTTCTTATTTATTTTTATTTTGTTGCTTGTTTGTCTGTTTTTTTAAATAGACTCCTGAGTCTGGAAATAAAGATGATGATGACGATGATGATGATGATGATGATGACATGTGCAGATGTTAAAAAAAGAAAAATAAATCAGATGAGCCTGTTTACATGTACATGTGTGAAGACATCGGAGTATTGGGGAGAAATCTAGGCGTGTTAATTCGATTTCTCATAATCAGATTACTGCTGTTATCAGATAAAGCCGATCAGATTATTCTGTTTACACGATCACTGGAATAATCGGATAATGATCGCAGTATTGGTGTGAATGTAAACGAGCTCAGTGAAGCAGCTATCATGTGCAGTGCTAGCTACTGTTAGCTTAATAATACAGTTAGCTAAAAGTTTGTCTATGTCACTTCTGTTTTTGACAATTTCCTTTCTTTTTCTTTTTTTTTTCTTTTACACATGTGCAGATGTAAAAGAATGAAATAATCTGAAATAAAGCCTTAAAACTCCTCTTTTCTAATCTAAAGTTGAGTGTTTTCTGTTAAATATACTGAAAAACAACCAATAATGTCACATTTTGGCCATTTTAGATTTAGATGAAATAAAACTAATAAGGAAATAAAGTTTGAAGCATAGTGTAAAAAGTCATTAAAACTATAATTAATAATTAATAATAGTGAACTGCATCGTATGTATCTGTGACAAATGAACAGGACGACTATTTCCATCCATTTTATCTATTTTTTTTATCAGAAAACTGCACAAAAATCTTTTATTTCAATGAAATGCATAAATCTTATTTACGTATTATTACATTATCAGCTGCAGGTCTGACATTTTCTAAGGATTTTTAAAGCTAGACCAATAATATCACAATTTATGACATTATTAGGAAAATATTTTTACATTATTATCGAGTTATTCTGTTATTGGCTTTATTATATTATAGGTTTTTACACAACATACTCTATTTTTGTCATGTGTTTTATTTTGTCAGTTGGCGACTCCAGTAAAAACACCTTTATGAAGCATTTTGGGAAAAGAAAGTGAGGAATATATTAAGAATTTCTAAGGAAAAAAAGCAAAGTCAATAACATAACTTTTTCCATTATTAGCAAAAATGTTATTATGTTATTGAAACAAATATTTTATTAGAGGTATTTTCTTTTATTTTTGTTTTTTGTTCATTTTTTGCATATTCTGTCCATGTTATTTATTGAATTATAAATTTTCGTACTTGTTTTTGTTCATTTTGTTCATTTTATTTATTATTTGTTGTTGTTTTCTTTTCATTTTTGTGAGTCCATCCACTGTCCTTTATCAAACTCCACTAATTTTACAGCTGAATAAATGTAGAAGATGATAGTGTTACAAAATATATTATTGACTGAACATAAAAACAGCATTTACAACCTTATTTGGTTGATTTTTAATTCATTTGTTTTTTTGTTAATTTTTTGCTTATTTTCTCCATGTTATTTATTATATTGTAAATTTTATTACTTATTTTTGTTCATTTTGTTCTTTTTATTCATAATTTGTTGTTGTTTTATTTTTATTTTTGTGCGTCCATCCACAAAGGATTTTTTTTAAAGCTAGACCAATAATATAACAATTTATGACATTATTAGGAAAATATTTTTACATTATTGTGAAGTTATTCTGTTATTGGCTTTATTATATTATAGGTTTTTACACAACATACTCTATTTTTGTCATATGTTTTATTAGCAATGCTAGCTACTGTTAGCTTAATAATACAGTTAGCTAAAAGTTTGTCTATGTCACTTCTATTTTCTACAATTTCCTTATTTTTATTTTTTCTTTTACACATGTGCAGATGGAAAAGAATGAAATAAACTGAAATAAGGCGATAAAACTCCTCTTTTCTAATCTAAAGTTGAGTATTTTCAGTCAAATACAGTGAAAATGGGTCTGTT
The DNA here is from genome assembly GCF_902148855.1 of Sphaeramia orbicularis. Lineage (NCBI taxonomy): Eukaryota > Metazoa > Chordata > Actinopteri > Kurtiformes > Apogonidae > Sphaeramia > Sphaeramia orbicularis. The sequence goes on from NC_043975.1 coordinate 3,356,027, forward strand.
TTACTGAACATGTGTTTGGTTTAAATCAGACTGAGGCTCTTTTCAGACTCTAACACCTTCCATCTGGTAGAAAAACATACTTTCGCTCAGATTAGACGGATTTAAGAAGAAGATAAAAGTAAAACCAACAGGAGGAGGATGTGCAGTTCATTTTCTGATCAATATCGCGTCATTAAAGCGTTCGTATCCACGTGTTGTGGGCTTTCTCCGACAGTTATTCTTTGAGCTGAAAGTCTAAACACAGCGCTGCAAACCTTAAGTCGACTTAATGTCAGATGGAATAAAGTCTGATGGTATCTGCAGAAGGAACATGAAGGAGACTTTAGGGGGGTTTCCTCTGAGGGTCCGACCATGAAACTGGATTAAAGGGGCACAGAGGAGAGCCCGGTTCAGGTCTGGGGGGGTCACCATCAGGTTTTTTTTTTTTTTTTTTTTGAACAAAATTTTATTCATATTTATATTTCAAGCTTTACAATATGTACAATCCTTACATATTCTTAATGTAGAAAGCTACATATCTTTTATAACATAAAAAGAACAAAATAAATAAACAAATAAACATAACTTCTCGGCAAACTGGTACCTCAAATCAGTGTACTGTTACAAGGTCTTATTTGCATACCTGATATATCTGCCTACAATTATTTTAATAATTACACAAAAATACAAATAATATCCCCCCAGCGTCAGACTCTCAAATGCTACAATATCAAATCCAAATGGATTATCAAAGTATTCCACCTCTTCTTGAACAAATCAGTGGTAAGGTTTAGGTTTGCTGTTATTTTTTCCATTGTATAGACCCACACAATTCTTTCCTTCCACTGATTTATTGTTGGAGGAAGTGGTTTATACAGTTATCATTTTTTTTGCTACCAAGACAAGAATTTTCAAAAGATATTCTTTATCCTTATTTAAAAAATTAGCAGGGAGCACTCCAAAGATAAAAATCAGTGGGTCAAATTCAATGTAAGTGTGTAGTGTTTTAGAAAGTTCCCCCCTAATTCCCTCCCAGAAAGATTTAAGTTTTGGACAATCCCAAAAAATGTGTGTGTGATCTCCAATTTGTCCACAATGTCTCCAGCATAAATTTGTTTTAGTTTTGTCAAACTTAGAAATAATAAATGGGGTTTTAAAATATCTAACGTTCACTTTCCAAATAAACTCTTTCCATGTTGGGCTGTTAGTCAGTTTGTGTCCATTTTCACACAATTGTTCCCATTCCAGGGTTTATTTTTAACTCATATTTAACCCTATAACACCAAATGTATCATATTTGAGCCATGAGTTTTGAAGTCCTCTACATCAGGGCTGACAAACTCATTTTCTTCCGGGAGGGGGGGCACATTCAGCCCAGTTTAACCCTTTCATACATACTGGTCACTGCAGTGGACAGTTCTTCTCCAGCTGTTCTCTTGTATATTCATGGGTTTAGTTGTTTTAGTTCCATATCAGCCAACACAGTGGACACTTATGCACCATCTCACAAACTGACATTCAGACCATTACTGTAACTGTGCTGTTCTTGATTGGTTCTCGAGTGGAAATCAATTGTTAATTGTTATTTTTTGCATATTATCTCCATGAAGTGAGTAATAACTAGTATTAGAATATGTTAAAATGTGAGAGAACATCAGATTAGCTGCATTAAACATGGTTTCATTTCACTGTTTTCATATCACTGTATGATATTGGGTTTGAAATACATGTTTCTTTGCTTGAAGAATAAAATTCATGGTGTAGCTGAGTGGACATTTTTGCAAATCTATGAAAAAAACCCTCAATTTCATTGTTTTGTCATGCCTAAGAAGGAATAAAAACACTCCAAAAAAACCAAAAAAAAACCCCCCCAAAAAAAACAAACAAAAATAACCCTCCACTAAGGTTCTCATAAATCATGCATGAAAGGGTTAATCTGCAGTGGGCCGGACCAGTCAAATAATAGCATGACAGCCAATAAATAATGACAACTCCAAATTGTTTTAGTGCAAAAAATGACATTAAATGATGCCAATATTTACATTTACAAATGATCCAAACAAAAAGGATGTGAATAACCTGACAAAAATGAAATGTGTTCAGAAACAGAAGTACAATTTGATCAATATTCTGCCTCGACTTAACGTTTATACATACGCATTACACTGGTCAACAACAAATTTATTAAGTTTTTGGAGCTGATTTAGGATCATTTTGGTGTGCTGAATCCGAAAATCACATTAATTTTGCTCAATCAGGTCAACTTTCTGAACTATGCTACATATTGGCTTTTGAACATTTTTGCTTACATTTATGGGCATTTTCACATCATATGATACAAAATTCTTTCATATTTCTTGCAATAAACGAGTTCTGAAGATTTGACTTTTGCCAATTTATGATTAATGTTTTTTTTAATATTACAGGTGAATGAAATGGCTTCGACTAGAAGATCTTGCAAAAATAAGCCTGACGTATTCTGCTACATCTGCGGTGAATACACCATTGTACCTAACAGGAATCAAGTCACATGTTTCATAAAGTGTGCTTACCAATCTGATTTTGGTATTAATTATTATATTTCGTGAGAAGATCAAATTTTTCAAAATCAAATTAGCAAAAAAACCTGACCTGATTGAGAAAAACAGATGTCATTTTTGGATTTAGCGGTGCAAAATGGTCCTAATTCAGGTGAAAAAACCTAGAGAACTTACAAAAAACATTTTTTTGTAACCCAGTGTTATAGGTCAGATCTACAAAGGCACAACACTTTCAGTAACAGGCAGAAAATTGCTAAAATTGCAGTTAATTTTCTTTAGACATTTCAGGTTGTTCATATTTGTTTGGGTTTTTCACATTTTATTGTTAAAGGATCGTTTGTGAATGCACATATTTTCAGAATTTAATGTTTTTTGCACTAAATCAAAGGGAAAAATTGGTGTTGTCAAGAAAAAACTAGTGATAATAGGAAGGTTCTGTAACAACCAATAATGTCCCATTTTGGCCATTTTAGATTTAGATGAAATAAAACTAATAAGGAAATAAAGTTTGAACCATAGTGTAAAAAGTCATTAAAACTATAATTAATAATAGAGAACTGCATCGTATGTATCTGTGATAAATGAACAAGACGACTATTTCCATCCATTTTATCTATTTTTAATCAGAAAACTGCACAAAAATCTTTTATTTCAATGAAATGCATAAATCTTATTTACGTATTATTACATTATCAGCTGCAGTTCTGACATTTTCTAAGGATTTTTTTAAAGCAAGACCAGTAATATCACAATTTATGACATTATTAGGAAAATATTATTACATTATTGTCAAGTTATTCTGTTAGTGGCTTTATTATATTATTAGTTTCTACACAATATGTCCTATTTTGTCATATGTTTTATTTTGTCAGTTGGTGACTCCAATAAAAACACCTTTATGAAGCATTTTGGGAAAAGAAAGTGAGGAATTCAACAGGATTTACTAAGGATTAAAAAAAGTCAATAACATATTAACTTATTTCATCATTGGCAGAAATGTTTTTACATCACTGCTACAAATATTTTACCACAGGTATTTTCTTATATTTTATTCACTGATTATGTAGATGTTCATTAAAGTAAATTCAAAGGTTATTTTATCAAAAACAGAGAAAACTGAAGAAAAAGTGACTTTTTATCAAAATCTATCATTAACTGAACAAACATGAATCAATGTTTTTGTTTTTTTATTCATTTTGTGGCATATTTTCTCCGTGTTATTTATTATTTTGTACATTTTTCTATTTTGACTGTGTTCATTTTGTTAATTTCATTTATTTTTACTTCAGTTTGTGGCTTATTTTGTTCGTGTTACTTATTATTATACTGATTTATTGTTCCTTTTATTCATTATTTTGGCTGTTTTTGTCCATTTTGTGGCTTGTTTTGTCAGTTTTTACTTTATCTTATTAGCTTATTTTTCTACATTATCATTGATCCAACTCCATGGGTTTTACTGGTGAATCCATGTTGTAGAAGATGACGGTGTTTCCATGGTAACTACAGAGCCTCTGAGGGTGAAGTGTCCTAATGTGGGACATTTAAGCTTTACATTATATGTTATTATTACTACATTATGATGTTGTCTTAACATTGTAATATAATACAAAAGTCTGAAATACGAAAATGTCCCACATTAGGACAATCCACCCGATATGATGACCATGAAAAGACGAAGAACTGTATTTTACACCAATTATTTACATGTATTAATAGAATTAATGTGGACAATAACATTATTAGAGCTACTCCTGTCAGTGCAACAATATGAATAAATAAAAAACAATATGTCAGAAAATAAGAATACGGCAAATTTAAATAAAAAAAAACTAAAATAGAATTATAAAATTCAACAAAAAGTAAAATAAGAGTAGAACTAAATTAGAATCAAATAAAAATAGACATAAAATACGAAAAGACGCAATATTAACAATATGTATTTCTGTGACACGTACAGAAAAAATAGTGCATTTGTATTTGAATAAATACTGAATAAATATTCCACTGAGAACAGAGGATTTTGTTTGACTTAGTGCACATAAAAATATCACATTTTTGTGGGTTTTGTAATAAATAATTCAGAATTCTAATCATTAAACTGACATTTAAAGAGTTCAAACCCTGAAAACTGGTGAATGTTTGATAGTTTTGAGCAGAACTGAAGTTGTTTAAGAGATTTATGAAAAATATACTGATGTATGAGGATGTTTTTGTTTTTGTTTTTTTTCAGTACGTGTCCATTTTTGCCACTAAGGTAACCAGAGGGGCGAAATGCATCATGGGAGTTTAAAATACAGTAAAAGACACTGGATTTCAAAGATCCTCCTGAGACCCAGTAAGTAAATATTTTCACCATTTTACATGAAATAATGGCCTTAATTAATTCTTTTAAATCACTTCTTAAAACACATTTTTATAGACTTGCTTTTACGTGATGTCTGTCCCTTTTTAATTCTTAATTTTAATTTTTTAAATTTGAATTTTATCCTGTTTGATTATTAATTTATATTCTCATACATGATGTGGTTTTATGTCATTTCTTCATTTTTGCTTTGATTTGACAGCATCATGTCATGTTCTCCCTGCCCTCTGTACTCTGACTGACTTCATTTATTCAAAGTGTTATTTTTTTGCATTTGTTGTCCACATCTCTCTTATTGTGTTGCTTCTGTTTCAGTGTTTTTACTTGCATCTTGTATCCTGCTGTTGTGCCCTCTGCTTTGTCTGTCAAAAGCACTTTGTAAACTTTGTTTTTAAAGGTTCTATATAAAGAAAGCTATTAATAATAATAATAATAATAATAATAATAATAATAATAATAATAATAATAATAATAATTGGAAACAGAATGATGCAACAGTTTTTTCAGACACATTTTTTATTTTTTTCTATAATGTTCTTTTCATGACATGTTTTTATGTTTTTTAAGTAAAGCTGTGAAAACCTCTTGTCCACTACAGAGGTTCAAATGCATGGCTGAGTCTGAGGAGGAACTAGAACTAAACAGAAAAGTCCTGTCATACAAAAAGCTGCAACAAAGTGAATGAAAAAACAAAAAAAACAATGAATTAACCCTTTTATGCATGAATTATTAGAACCTTAATCAAGATTTTTGTTTTTTCCTGAGTGTTTTTATTCCTCTTTAGGCATTAAAAAAACAATGTGATTGAATTTTTTTAAATTTATGAAGCTATTTTTCTTGGAGTTGCAAAAACGTCCTCTCAGCTGGACACCATGTGTCTAATTTTTGAAGCAAAGAAACATGTATTTACTGATATATTATGTGAAAGCTATGGAATAAAAACATTTTAACACAGCTAATCTGATGTTTTGTCACATTTGAACATCCTCTAACACTAGTTATTACTCACTTCATGGAGATAATATGCAAAAAAAACAACACTTTTCGTTGATAATTCCAGTCTAATAACAATAACAAGCAACTGATTTCCACTCCAACATGTGAGTGCAGGTCAGGTTTATGAAGAACAGTGAAGTTTCAGTAATGGTATTCATGTCAGTGTTTAGGATGGTGCATAAGTGTTCAGTGTGTCGGCTGATATGAAACTAAAAAACAATCCATGAATGTAGAAGAGAACAGCCGTCCACTGTGGTGACCACCACGCATGAATGAATTAAACATCAAACCAAAGAAACATGAGTTCATGTGCACTCACCGGTCTGGTCCTGGTCCTGGTCCTGCTCTGGGTCCTGGTCCTGGTCCTGCTCTGGGTCCTGGTCCTGGTGCTGCTCTGGGTCCTGGTCCTGGTGCTGCTCTGGGTCCTGGTCCTGCTCTGGGTCCTGGTCCTGCTCTGGGTCCTGGTCCTGCTCCTGCTCTGGGTCCTGGTCCTGGTCAGACTCTGCCTCCTGGATTCTGGTCCTCAGTCCACATCAGCTCCTCTAACGTCTCTCTTCTGTTCAGACTGTCACTGCTCGGCTGTTTCTCAACCTGTGGCTCCGCCCCCGACAGCGGACGCACAAACAGACGAGTGGACGCAGCAGAGGATTATGGGTAGAAGGGAGGGTCAAGAAAGGAAAACACAGAAAAAAGGATTCAGGAGAGTTTAGTCAAACTGACAAAGAGCAGAATGATGAAAAAATCAGGTTATTATCCAAAAAAATAAAGGAAGAATGAAAGAAAAAAGTCCTGATGAAGCAGGAAAATAAACAGAAACGTGTTTTATGAAGTTAAACCTTAAAGAGGAAACTTCCAAATCAACCTTTACTGACATTTAACTTTAACAACTGATTTCTCACCTTTTATTCTAATATCATCCTCTGTATCTGACATGTTTCAGTAAGAATCCTGTATTTTCTTATTTTCAATTCACCGATCATGTAAATATTCACCAAAGCTCAGAGTAAACACTGAGAAAACTGAAGAAAACGTGACTTTTTCAGCAAAATATAGACTATAAATTTTCCAATATTTAATTCACTGATCATATAAATGTTGATAAAAGCTAAAGATAATTTAAAACATTATTAAAAGTCACCAAAAATGCAAAATGCAGAGGATAATTTTATAATAAATGGTGATGAAGGTAAGAGAGAGAGAGAGAGAGAGAAACAGACCCTGGTTGTAGATGTTGTTTTAAAGACGAAAAAAGTCACTTTTTCTTCATTTTTCTGTTTTGATAAATTAGCTTTAATGAACATTTACATGATCAGTGAATTAAATATAAGAAAATACCTGTTTACATTTAAAAATAAAAAATGTAGATGATAATACTGTAATAAATAGTGATAAACGGTAGATTAGTGTTTAATACTTTTCACACCTGTTGGAGTAAAATGTCTATCTATCTATCTATCTATCTAGCTATCTATACAATTTTTACAGCTGAAGTACAACTATTGATGAACTATTCAAACCAGAAAAATACACATAAAAACACTGAAAAAAAGGCACCAAAAAAACAAACAAAAAAACTGTGAAATTTGACAAAATCACAGTAAAACACACCAGTAGAACACACTAAAACACCACTCAACATCACTATTATATGCAGTTATTTACTAGAATTCACCACTAAAACGCTGCTAAAACTAATAAAAATCCTCCATGTCTCTCTCACAGACTGCACTGTGCTGCTCTAAGCCCCGCCCACTTCCTCCCCTCCCCCTCAGCCAATGCAGACCTCTGCTCTAACGTGTCATTGACCAATAGAAAGAATCCGGATTGTGTCCATAGTTCAGGAGTTACGAACATTAGAAAGACGTAAACATGTGACACCGGAGACACGACCGTCTCCAAAGGGTTAAAAACATCTGTTCTTATAAAAAAAAAAAACATCTGTTCTCACCTCCATGATCCACCTGAGCCACAGAACACATGTAGTAACGTAGATACGTGGTTTGTTTTGGACTTTTCAGAAGCAGAAACAGGAAGTAAAACCGTCAAACAGGAAACAGAGGTCGGGTTTTTTTACGACTTCCTGTTTCTACCTTTATTCTAAAATGTCCACGACTGTCCAGCGTCCACTGTGACCACGTAGGCTGGTCTGTGGTCTGTGGACGTTGTCGTGACGACCTGTTGTATAACGTTCTGCTCCATTTTCCATGAATCGACAGTTTCAGTCCGACGTTCGTCTGCGACCCATTAGAACCGTTTAGAACCGACGCTGTGGTTCATGTTATTTTACATCATAATGAGTTTGTTTTCATGGTTCAGTCCAGTCAGCTTCAGTTTGTACGTTTCAGATGATGGCTTTTAAACATCGCTTCAGTCAGATTTTATTTATTTTGCACATTTTGTATGAAAAAAATTCAACAAATAGAGAATAATCTGATCTTTACGCAGCACTGAAACATACAAACACAAACAAAATTGAGAGAAAAGACATGTTCTGAGACGACTGTAAGATTCCACTTCGTCATCACAGAGAACCTGAGCTTCACTGGGTTTAGTTTGAATGTTTTATATTCAAGTACGTTTGTGTGGAACAGGAGTCCTGAACTCCAGCGTTTATGAGCAGAGGGTTACCAGGGAAACAGCAGTGATACTGTGAAAGGAATGAAGAGGTTCAAATAGGAAAACCAGCCTAACCCACAGAGCTGAGAACCACATGTGTTCAGATCCAGCTGTGGATCAACCACAGTCACATTAGATGATCACCATCATTAAATGTCCTGACAATTATTTTCATCCATCAATCTTTTTTTTCAGTTTTTACACTTCCTTTTCTGCTACCCACCCATGTTTCCTTTAACTTCATCTGCAAAAACTCTTTTTTTTTTTTTTTTTTCATGGACTCTATGCACAGCTCCACTACTTCCTGAACTTCAGCTGGCTCCTTTATTTCCTCTTTCATTACTGGACACACTGATTAATCCAGGTGTGTCTGCTGCTTCTCGTTGTGACGACTGATTAATTAGACACACCTGGATTAATCAGTGTGTCCAGTAATGAAAGACAGGAAATAAAGGAGCCAGCTGAAGTTCAGGAAGTAGTGGGGCTGTGCATAGAGCCCTTTTTTTTTTTTTTTTTAACCTTTATTTAACCAGGAAAACCTCACTGAGATTAAGAATCTCTTTTTCAAGAGTGTCCTGGCCCAGACGGGCAGCAGTACATTACATAGTTACAGACTTCCAAACATAAAACAAATACATAAAAAGCACACAGACAAGTCAAACCTTCCAAAGTCAACTCAAAAGTGCTCATGAAATGTAGACAAAAGTGCGTCAGGTAAAACATCTGCAGACAGATGTCTCCCTCTCTAAGTCACACAGCATCCTCTTAAGTGTCCAACCAAACCAGATCCTTCAGTTTCAGGTCTTTTTGTCGTTCATTCCAGGTGAATGGGGCCGTATACCTGAAGGCCTTTTTCCCCCGTTCAGTTCTAACTTTAGGAACAGACAACAAGAAAAGATCCTGAGAACGCAGATTATAAGAGTCTGTGGTTCTCCGACTGATGTAGGTCTGAAGGTAGGATGGAGCAGACCTAGAACAGACTAAAATAGAGCCCATACGTCCCTGCATGTTTTTGCAGGTTACCGGTCAGAGGGCTCTGGTGTTTCTCCTACTTTAAACCTCTTTATTCCCTTCACAGTATCACTGATGTTTCCATGGTAACCCTCTTCTCATAAACGCCAGTGTTCAGGACACCTGTTACATACGAACTTACTTCCTGATTGGATTCTGAAGTTCATCCCCTCATCTCCATGAGTTGCTACGACTCATTTCTTCTTCTCAACTACATCTGAAGGAAAACCATAAAAACTTGAATATAGTGTCCTTTGTTTATTGGATGTTCATTAGGACACACAGCAGCGACACTTGGATGTGTCCTCAGCCACTGTTGAAAAGTAAACCGGAGGAAACGACAAACACAGTGAGTCGTTTCAAACTGTTTCTGGGTCATACATGAAAAAACCTCTATTGTACCAATATTCTGTTATTAAATGTTTTGTGTTTGTAGATCCACTGTGATCTGTACATTATAATGAACATGTGTAAATGATAAACAGACAGAATATTGTTAAAATTGTACTTATTTATCTTGAGAAATTTCAGGTTGTTCATGATATTCACATTTTTTAAAGGATAGTTTGTAGATGTGAACATTTTACTTTTTTTTTTACTAAAATTAATTTATTTTTGATTGTGTAATAGTTTGCTATACTATGTTGCAAATGAACGTTAGTTTTAGACGACATTTAGACTATATAATGTACATTTTTATTAGTAAGTTTTAATTATTTTTTTTTATTTTTAGAAATTATTAGAAATTTCAGGTGACCCCAGACATTCAAAACGGAGACATTTTATTTGCTAAAATTAATTTGTTTTTGATTGTGTAATAGTTTGCTATAATATGTTGCAAATAAATGTTAATTTTAGGCAACATTTAGACTAGATAATGTAAATTTTTATAAGTAAGTTTTAATTTTTTATCAATTTCTAGAAATTTCAGGTAACCCCATGTGAATTCCAGGTGACCCCATGTGGGGTCCTGACCCCAAGGCTAAAAACACTGGGTTAGGGTTATGTAAACTGGACATCTTGGTGTAAAATTGACATTCGATCAAATGGTGCTGAATAACACGCAAAAGGTCAAAATGCGTACATATAACACCCCAAATGTCATCAGAACTGTCCGTTTCATGAGCTCAGTCTCCAACAGGAATAAGAAGGTTCTCCTGTACACCAGTTTAAGAAATACAGTTTTATTGTTCAAAGTCATGCACATCCATCCATTGAACTCAGAAACTCCCTCTTTACACACATCGCTCTCAGAAATAACAACAGTCACATAAGTCTACATAATGCACTACTGTGTGGCAAACTAAACATGCTCCCCCGGTGGTAAACATGGAAAAGAGTTATTTATTTAGTTCAGTTTACATCAGCAAAATACCACGGTGGGATGACAGGATTCGCTCTGGTGTGGTATTGCAATAATAATAATAATAATAATAATAATAATAATAATGAGAATAATAATAATAAATAAATAAACAAAAGAAAACCATTCGGTAAACGTAGGCGTGACGGTGGAAACGAGCACGTGTGAATATGTGGGTCATATCCGTCGTGCTGTTTGCGTCTAAATGACTCATGCATCCTCACTCAACATTAAAGGTGCAATCAGTAAAAATGGCTCTTGAGCAGCGTCATGAATCTACAGTAGTTTTACAGCGGACACTTCCCAAACAATTATTAGCAAATGTTCGCCCGTCCAAAGCTGGTTTTTCTTCTGGTTCTGACAATATTAGCAAGTCGGCCTACGTGGCTAAAGTGGTGGAGACCCAAAACGGATGATATCGAAGAAAATATGAACAGCATTTATCGCGTTAATATAATAAATAGACAAATATACAAACATGTTTTTTTTTTTTTTTTTTGCAGCTCATGGTTTGTTTGTTTTTTATTAAACATTTTGGGTCTAAAGAGTCTAAAGCTGTCATTTTTTTTTTAAATTTTATTTAAGAAGAAACAGACAAACATATAAAATACTTGCGATGTTAAGAAGCTCAGTAAACATATATTTTCTCCAAAGAGCCAATTAAATATGTAACTTGTATAATATAAATTGCACCTTTAAGACAGAGTGGCGAAGAAATTTAACAGAACTACCTCATTTTCAATTTATTATCCGTTTAATAGATAAATAAAATAAGTAAACTGTAAATGAATAAATGCATAATTTCATTTTAATCTTGACAAAAGTTAAGCAAAGCTTTTATTGGTTTTTTGCGGTTTACAGTGGTCATCGCGTCCCATTGGCTCCTGACGGGCTATTGCCAGCGCTTAAAAAACCAAATGATACTTAAACAAACTTTTATTCTACGTTAAAAACACCGATGGGTTCAGTGACGAAAAAAGCAGAAGCCCCGTTCTTTTCAACAGGATGCATTTGTGGCGAAAATGGCTTAAATTTACAATGAAGCCCACGACACTTAAATACAATATTACATAAATCTTAATTCATCTTAAATATTTCTTATTAAACAATTTATGGGTGATTTTAGTGTCTTCGATATACTTTTTCATTTAACCTGCATAATAAACATGCAATGATGTTATATTTCTGTCAGTGTTTTTTTGGAGAAACCAAAAAAAGAAAGTGCTGTTTTTGCGTAAAAGCAGCGAAATACCAAAAAAAAAAAAAAAAAAACAATACGGATGAACAAACCTTAGTTAGAAAGATTCGCATTCAACACACGTCATGGAAACAGAAATCTGGAAAATAAATAAATGAGTCGATACTAATGAAGGTTTAAGCGTTTTTTTTTTTTTTGTCGCTGATATTTTGAATTATCAGTACCAAAGCCCTCATGAAAGTGACCGAAACTGAACGATTGCACTTTTCTTCCAGTTCGCCTGAACATCTTCCTGCTTCCAGTGAGGAGTGGATGAATTACATTAAAAATACAAAAATATAAACTGTTATGGTGACTGAATATGGGTCATGGATGTTGGATAAAGCAGTAGTTAGCGTTATTTGGAAATCAAAGTATCGCAGCATCCACTCGGCTGAAGGTCAACCCTCCTCACTAACCCAACAGCCCTGTGATGAATTCGACAAGAAAGCGATTGTCGGATCATCGAATCCAAAGAAACCTAGTTCATTTTGATCTAGATGTGGAACCTAAAGCCGGGAGAGCAGCAGCAAGATCCCCCAAAGAGAACACAGCACGTAATTAAAGTTGTCAAAGAAATTACTGCTTCAAATTATTATTTAATTTGCAGATGATTTTATATTTTTAAATGGCTGTATTTTCTGGGTAAAGCATAAAGCAGGGAGAGCAGCAGCAAGACCGCCATAGAGCACAGAATATGTAATAAAATTGCCAAAGAACTTACGGCTTCAAATTATAAATTAATTTTCAGTTTAATATATTTTTTCAAAGGGCTGTATTTTCTGGGACTTTGTGTAAAGCATAAAGTGGGGAGAGCAACAGCAAGATCTCCACTGATAACCAGGTACATAATAAAATTGTCAAAGAACTTCCCGCTTCAAATTATAATTTAATTTTCAGTTTGATATATATATATATTTATATATATATATATATATATATATATATATATATATATATATATATATATATATATATATTTTAAATGGTTGTATTTTCTGTGTAAATCATAAAGCAGGGAGAGCATCAGTGAGATCCACATAGATAACAAAGTACATAATAAAATTAAAGAACTTACTGCTTCAAATTATTATTTAATTTGCAGATGATTATATATTTTCAAATGGCTGTATTTTCTGGGTAAAACATAAAGCAGGGAGAGCAGCAGTAAGATGGCACCAGTGGCAACAATGATTACCAGTGTACAGTTGCACAAAGTACTGGCCTTGTTTTATTTGCACTTGACTATATTTGGCAGGACGACTGTTTTCTTGGGTTTGTAAAGCCTAAAGCAGGGAGAGCAGCAGCAAGACCGCCACTGTTCTCAATGACAATATGACATTGATTGTTTACATTCACAAAATATCGGCTTTTACTCTTACTCCTAAGACAAAAAAAAAATCCTAATTAGCTATTTACATGACAACTGGAAATTTATATTTCAGGCCCCTCCCTCTTTCTGAGGCCTTTGGACACAGAGGCGCTAAAACTCCTCTAATAATAATAATAATAATAATAATAATAATAATAATAATAATAATAATAATAATAATAATAATAAATTTTATTTATAACACACTTTTCATTCAGTGAATCTCAGAGCGCTACAATAAAAATTCTCAGATCAGTCAGAAAAACTCTACAGGCTCCAAAATTATCAATTTTAGTTTGTCAGAGAAAACGGCTATTTACTGGGAGCTGGTATAGAAAGAACCTAAAGCAGAACTGATTGTCTCCATGCACTACATATAGGTTTAAGTCATATTCTATTTCTAATGAGCTACTTAACCGACAAATTAAACAATCTTACACTTCATTTAACTAATATTATCATCATCATGATAATATTATCCCATGTCTTAGTTTCGAAAAAGGCCTAATCTATGTATGAAATCGATGAAAATTTAGGAGATATTACCATGCGTGTAAACGTACTGATTAACAGCATGAAAACCATAAATGTAAAGCTAATGCTACGCTAAATATACCAGTGGAGAATTTATCGTAGGGCTGTTGGATTAGACCGCAGTGGTTTTCGCTGCTAAATGTTAGCATTAGGCTAAAACCACAAAACTATAACCATAACTGTATTAACTGGTTCGTTTCTTCTTCGTCAAAATTAACCATCATGCTTTGCTCTCTGTGATCACATCTAAAGAACAGAACAGTAAAAACAGCTGTTGTAAATACTATGTGCACCATATTCAACTGTAAACGAAGCAATAACTGAAGATTTTCAGGTGATTCAAGTTGTTGTTTTTGTAGAGTAGCCAACAGTGCGACATGTTCTGAGTCGGAATTGTGCGATCACTTAGACATAAGATACAAATCAGTTTAACCTTTAACAGGGTTAGTGTTAGGTCCAATCCCATTTCACCCCTTGGCCCCTCCCCTTTACCCCTCCCCTTCCATTTTGTCCATTCATATGAAGGGGTAGGGGTGTCCCGATTGTTGGCGAGTCGGAGGGGTAAAGGGGAGGGGCCAAGGGGAGAAATGGGATTGGGCCTTAGTCTCAGACGACGTCGAAGACCAGAATGCATGTGTTCGAATTTAATTAAAAGGAAACATCTGCTACTTTTATTAACAAAACAGTTCAAACGTTCAAATATGGTTCGAAGGTAATGCTAACCCTAACCCTCTACAAAACAAATAAGTTTACCGTCTACTTTTTGCGTCACTTTTACTTTTCACCTCCTTCTGGATAAAAAAAAATAGGTCAACTGATCAATCTAACAATAGAAGTGGGCGGGACTTTCACTGGAGAACTCAACTCATCCAATCACAGTCCATATATGACTTCTATCAGAAGTCACTTTTCCACTGACCCTCAAATTGCGTGAATATAACTTTCGCATAAAAATGTACCTAATGGAAAAACAACAATTTCGCCAAAGTAAAAGTTTTTGTGCTGGCAAGAGGTGGGTTTTTGGGGTGTAGCGAAATTGGTATATCACGCAAAACTACAATTAAAAGACCTTTTTCTGCAACTAGAGTCACATGAATAAAAAAAAACAAAAAAAACCCAGATGTTGATGAACGTTACAACACGAGAAGAAGAAGAGTTTAAATAGAAACGTGGTGGTATGTGTGGACACACCAGGAAATGGAATTATTTTTAACTTAGTATGAAATAGAGGGGTAATATATAATAATAATAAAAATATCTGTAAATCAACACCATATTTACGTTCGTTGCCATGTTTATGGAATGACTTCTCGTGTCATCTCGTGACAATAAATAAACAAATCATTGCATTTGTGATTTAATGGAAAAACGGACATGACGCACTTGTTTTTTTTTTACATTTAGTAAATATCGGTAAAGTTTTGCGCAGATGTCCAATGGAAAAGCGACTACTAATCGATAGAAACTAAACTGATATCTGAGACCATTTACATGTTAAATATGGATCATTATAAGGAAAGGAAATTTTTGAATATTTCAGAAATTCATCACAATTTCTGAAAACTGTACAAACATTGTGTAGACAATGTCTCAAGGAAACTACATAAAGAATTTTAAATGAATTCGACCAGAAGATTCAGAGAAGGTTGTTGAAATCTAGACATTAGTGACCTTGAGTTTGACCCTTCAAGGTCAAAGGTCATGGATTCAAATGAAAGTCCATTTATGACTTCTATCAGTGATCAGTAGAAACTATTTTCATATCTGTAACTATTGGCATGTTATAAACCATCAAAATATGGACTATTAGAAGGAAAGGCAAATTTAAAAAAAAAATTTGTCAAAAACTTAAAAATCAAAATTTCTTGAAACTGAACAAACTTTGTGGAATTTGTCCCAAGGAAGGTACACATAAAATGTGAGACGAGTCCGACCAGTGCTTTTATCTGAGAACGTGAAGAAATTGCTAACAAAGACGAAGATGCCGTTGAGCTTACAAGAAAGTGGTGAAAAGTAAAGTTACGGTGATTGGACTTTTGAATGTGTCGTCTTACTTGTTCAACCTTTTCAGAATCTTTAAGAACTTTCTGACAAACTGGGGAATTCCTCGACTTGAAACGTGTCTGAACGCATAAACAAACATATGTGTAAATAATGGCACAATTCCTGCGTTCTCCTTCGGACTACACTGTTTCCTGGATAAGGTCCTGCGGTGGTCTATGAGGAGGGGCGGGGCTTGGCCTCCTTGGCCGCCGTCCTCGTCCGTCTTATTGGCTAACTCTAGGACATCGACGGCAGATGTTCTCCTCGTTGCGAAGCTCTTTCATCCACTCTCATCCTTCATCTTGCATAGCTCGTCCCTGACTTATTAAGGCACTGAATCCTCCTTTCTTCTTCTTCCAGTGATCATCTGTCTTTGCAGATCTGCATTCCTTTTGCGGTCAACGTTTATTCATCTCTGCTAACATGACCTCGCTAGTGCGTCTGGAGTAGATCACTCACGGTCTTTTTGCTGCTTTGGTATTGCTTTTCATGAAATCATTAACCCGACAAATATACCATCAAGCCCTAGTATTTACGTTGTGTTTTCCTAAAGAGCGTAAACCTCACTAGTGGCACCTACAGACTGATGTTTCCTACATTATAACGTACAGAACAGCTGACTAGAGCATGTTTAGCTAATTTTAGCGTTTGTCCGGACGCTAGCCTTAGACCAGAGGCTGTATGGTCAGTAAAGAGCTGTGATTCATGGCAGTCTTTGATCAGAAAATGAGATCATGTGTGCAAAGTTGACATTCAGTACAAGATGTCAGTGGCCTGTTGCACCAGGTATACGTAAGTTCTCTCAATAAATCGAAGTTAAATGATGCTAAAACTAGCTACTGAGGAGCTAAAGGTGTTAAGGTTTTTTCTTCCTGTGGCCATTCAGTGACGAGAACAACCATTAGCCTCCAATGGCTAACGGCTAAGGGACTTGATATGGAAGTTGATCCATTTGGACTGGATGTTTACGCCATTAGTCGTTGGAAGCTAACTGCTAAAACCGCTATTAAATGCAAATAACAACAAAATGTGCACTTGAAAATTTCCGCACAAATTTTGGACGTGTCTGCTGCTTAATGTTTCCATTTTAGAGACTCCTGGTTGAACTGAACAGTTTAAGAACTTCAAAGTCTTGTTGTCTGTTAAAACTTTCAACCATGTTTCTCCGCTAACACGTAACTAAAGTAACGTGGCGCCAAACATAAATGGGTCTCAATTTTCGTGGAAGCTTCCCATTTTTTCCATTTCTGTTGGTTCCTCTAATTTCTAAGAAAAGTCATTGAATGTCAGGTGATAACTGGGAACCCAAAATATTCAGGCGCAGTGATATCTGCTGGTCATTCTGGAAACTGCAGCATTTTGACAAACGCATGATTGTCTACGGTCGCAAATTGAAAATTACTCACCATTAACTTGACAAATAAATAAAGTCAATACAGATTCGGGGGTTTAACATTCTCATTGATCATGGAGAAGAAGTTCGTAGATGCAAAACAATTCCAAGAATTTCGTTAGCATTAGCATCGCATTAAAGAGGAGTTCCATTATACTAAAGGCCAACGTGATATTATGAATAGCATACACACCAATTAAAAGTGGCGTGTTATCTGTATGCGTTATAAGCTTTCTGTGTGTATGTTCACGCCACATAAAATAACACGCGATTGGTGGCTAGTGCGATTAGCGGTTAGGTTTAACGGTTATGGATATGTAAACCGGAGATCTTGGTGTACATTGACACACGATCAAATGGCGTTAAATAACACGGACATAACAAACAAAGGATGAAAATACGTACGTATAGCACGCCAAATGCAATAAGAACTGGCGTGACATACAACGCGATTTCATGAGATCAGTCTACGAAAGGGTTTAGCTGTACTTTATGCCGGTTCAACAACCTTTAACTGTCTGTAGTACTAGTTCATACAAGGTCACGTTGGAACTTACTCATATCTGGTGCAACCCATCGCAATTAAGGACTAATCCGTGTTTTCCCTTCTATTAAATGGCAGCCGATGTTTACACCACACCCCCATCCTTAGACGAAAAATCAAAAATCAAACCAAAACATAAGGGTGTTGACCAAAAAACCTCAAAAATGGATTCACTTTCCAAGCAAACATTTTGGGACTTTTTATTTATTTCTTCTTCCAAACAAAAGATGGAGGTAAGTGGCAAGCTGATGGAGGACTCGGTTCCGTTCGATCTGTGGCTGAAGGCTTGGGGGTCGCCGGACGTTTATCGGACCAAACCGACCCGCCACTGACTGGTCGATCGTGTTGCGAGCGATGTCAACATTTAGTTAAGGAGCCCTTCACACACAGTGTTGGCGTGTACAGAGTGTGGACACGGTAAGAACATCCGGACTGGACCGAATCCAGCACAACAGCCCCGGAGGCGACGGTTTTTCGGCTCATCGGAGGCTGTTTTATTGGATTTCAGTCGGTTTTCGTAGGTGTTTCTTGAGCGTCCACCTCCTGTACCTACATGCAACGTGCATTATACACATGAAAAGTCGTAAACATCATCATACTAACATTGTCCGCGCTTTGTTTATTCAGTCGTTCTCCTGAAAGTCTGTAGCGTTTCAGGATCTCCTTGCCTCGGTCCCGTTTCTTTTGCTCCTTTTTTGGATTTTTTTTTTTGCTTGTAAATGTAGAATAAGATGAAGCACAGAAGTCATCATCTGAGCCTGAAACCTGTACGTGCCACCAGTCACATATGATACAGTATAGGATCTGATATTTTCTATGTACAGAGTCTTCGAAGCATTCCAAACAAAGTGTGCTGGAGGTCGGAGGATGAGGAGGAAGAGGAGGAAGAGGAGGAGGGAGGGAGGCTAATGGGCCAGCTAACGGAGGAGCCTACAGGTGAGGATCCTCTGAACGTTGAACCCGCTGTTTGGTCGGTCGGGGACTCGATAGAAAGCCTTAACAAAGGTTTTGGAGAAGAAGAAGAAGGAGAAGGAGTAGAAGAAGAAGCATGGGGACCGGATGGATCTGGATCAGGTTTTAGTCTGAAAGGGAAGAGTCCGCTGCTCCCAAACCCGTCAGTTGAGCTGATCCTCGTACTGTTTCCGGAAACAGTCGCCGGCGGGGAAGAACTCCCAGCAGCGCTCCTGGTACATCTTCCAAACGTAAGACTCCTTCAAAGACACACATGGACGGAAAGAGGGTTTAAGCGCACGTTTACACACTTCATGTACGTTTAATGACACTGGGACCACAAACAGAACCGTAAACCTCAGATACTGGGCAGTTAAAGGCGTCAGTATGTGTCAAACAGGCTGAAAAAATAATAAAGGACCAGGCTGCAGTTCCTCCAATGGCCACTAGAGGCTGGAACAAAGGTGAATCAATCATAAGTAAAAACTGAAAGAAGTTTAAAAGACAAACATTATTATTTACATACTTATATTACTTATTAGTTAGTTATATATATTGTTACAACTACTATTACTATGATTACTTTATTGTTTCTATTATAATACAATATTAATTATACTACATTATATAAAATAGTGTTGTTATTTATCATTATTGCTACTTTTAATATTTATTATTACTAGTACTTCTAATGTGTACCTGCCTGTTTTTACTACTGTTTTTATAGATATTATTATTATTATTGTCTTTTCCTTTTTATCTTGTGCTTATCAGTAAACTCTTTTCAATCTTCTTTCGACTTCTTCCTCCGTTTGAGGCTTAAGATATTGCATATTTAAGTTACCATTTTGTTTTGTTCTCATTCTTTTGATTATCATTTATTTGTATTTCTGTTTTTAAATTGTCATTTACACAATCGAAATAAAGATATCAATCAATGTTGTCATTTAAAGGCACTTTTTTGATTTTAATGTCTTGCGTTACTCTATTTTAATTTTAATGTTAATTTTAATACATGATTTTAATAAAATTAATGTTTCTCTTTTATTCTGTGAATGCATTTTAAAATAATGTTTTATCTCTGATGATTTTAATGTTTTTTCCCTTTTTTGATTTTAATGTAATTTCAATGTCTTGCTTTTTTTTTCTTCTGTGATTTTTTTTTATGCCTTTGTAATGCACTTGGAGTTTCCCTGTGTGTGAATAGTGCTATACAAATAAACTTGCCTTATAATTCTTCCTCTATCTAAATATGGCGTTATGTTGATACTGGTACATTAATTTCCCAGATCAGTAAAGTTCTATCTAATCTAATCTAATCTAATCTAATCTAATCTAATCTAATCTAATCTAATCTAATCTAATCTAATCTAAACTAAAAAGTTCTGTCTCCTGTCACTCTAATAATTCAATAAATGAAGTTGATATAATCTTTCCTGGTTTTTCATTCTGTACTACTTCATCAATATTTATTTGGAATAAGGAGACGTGTGTTTGAGTGTAACGTACAAAAAATTTAAACAAAATAATTCAGAGAATGAGAAAAAAATTGCAAAATGATCAATAAAAGGAACACAAATGAACAAAATACTTAATAAATCGAAGAAAATGGGAAACAATATTAATGTGAACAAACACATGCAAAGTAATCCAGAAAATGAAAATTTACAAAATTAATTATTAGAAACAATAGTTTAGAAAACGAAAAGGAAAAGCTAAATAATCTCGCAAATATAAAAAAAAGAAGGAAATGAGTCAATGTGAACAAAATTATATCAAGAAGTGAAAAAAAAAGATGAAGAGAGAAAATGATCGAAAAAAAGAACAAAATGACACAGATTAAAGTTGAAGTGTTTGAGGTAAAGGTTCAGAGATGTTTATGTCCAACATTAAGACCAGATCAGGATCAGGATCAGGTCTTGTCCTTCATGTGTAAATTAATGAAACCAGTGGAAACACTGAGTAGAACCGGTTTGACCCATACTGATGCTTTAACAGATGACCTGGTTTAACCTGGTCTAACATGACCTGGTTTAACCCAGTTCAACATGACCTGGTTTAACATGAGCCAGTTTAACCCGGTTCAACAGGAGCCGGTTTAACCCAGTTCAACAGGAGCTGGTTTAACCCGGTTGAACAGGAGCCGGTTTAACCTGGTTGAACAGGACCAGCTCCAGACCGGTGTCCATTGACGGTGGTTGGAGGGGGCAGGGGGTTTACCTGGCCTGTGTGCTCTGTTTCATCTTTGTTGATGAGATACATCACAAAGAATCTGCAACAAAAAACAGACAGAAACACATTCAACAACAACAACAACAACAAAACATCTAAACAACTTAAACATCTGATCTAAAATTTAATTCCATTTTTACTTTCATTTTATCATCCAATATTTAACTTTTCAAGTGTTTATTTTAACCTAAACTTTACCCTTAAACCTGGTTGTACCACTTTTTTTTTCCTGTGAGTTTTTTGAGAAACTAAACACACTCGTTAACTCAGAAATGACCAAACAAACTCAGTTCCACAGATTTTGTTGATGGTTGACTCAACAGCGCCCCCACAGACTGGCACATTTATAGCATTTCTACCTGCTGTCCCGTAACTATTTTCTGACAAAAATTTCTCTCTACATTGAACGTTTCCAATGTGGTTTATCAGCATTTATCATCGTATGATCCTCTGTATTTTGCTTTGTAAAGGTATTTCCCTGTATGTAACTTAATGATCAGGTAAAATATCAGAGTAAATTCAATGGTTATTACATAAAAAAAGAGAAAACTGAAGAAAAAGTGACTTTTTCAGCAAATCTCTCATTAACCGAACATAAACCCAGTGTGTCCATCCACTGTCATTGATCCAACTCCATGGGTTTTACTGGTGAATCAATGTTGTAGAAGATGACAGTGTTTCCACGGTAACTAACATCCAAATGGGTCATATCTGATGACCATGAAAAGACGACAAACTGTATTTTACACCAATTATTTACATGTATTGATAAGATTAGCGGATCAACAGGTATTAAACAGTTTAGATCAGCAGATGGATTTGGTTTCCAGTAGATGTTTGGGTCTTTATGGGTTAAAATTATATGTAGAACTGTTTGAATGTTAATGTTAGCCATTTTAACCGTGAGACCTAAAGTAAAAACTAATAAAAATGTTTTTTGTTGAACACTCTGGTGCCCAGTTATAGCCACCTGCAGCTTTAGTTTGACTTTGTCTAATGCTACATCTATGCTAACGTCCATAAGAAGGAAACAGATTTCGATTTCGATCTGAGACGATACTCCTCATGGACTGTTTATGGTCCAGGTCCAGGTCCAGGTCCTGGTCCTGGAGGGTCCACATACTCACAGGTAGTTGGCTAAGTTGTGCTCCTGTAGCGTGTGCGTTTCAAATCCGTGTGGAACGGTGTCGAAGTAGTCGTTTCCGATTCCACAGATAAAACATTTGGTCTGAAACAGAAACACAGATGAAACTGAGTGAAATCAATTCATTTTTCTTACAATATCAGAAAAGTGCAACAGCATTTATAAATGACCACCGGCGTTTTCATACAGACTGTTATTACTAAAGTTAATAAAATGATACTGATAGAAAATCACATCTGTGACAAGAATCTGATGTTAAAAAATATGTCACATTCCATAAACATAAATGAATTCATGTACAATATATGATCATAAATAGAAACATAACCAACAAAAAGACAAAATCATGCAGAAAACTGACAAAATAATCAATAAAAGGAATAGCTTTTAACAAAATAATCAATAGTTTGAACAAAAATGAACAAAATAATGCAGAGCATGGACAAAAATGAACAAAATAATCAATAAAATGAACATATAAACAACATAAGCCAGAAAATGAGCAAAAATAAGCAAAATTATCAATTAAAAGAACATAAATGAACAAAAATAATCGAGAATTTGAACAAAAAAGAACAAAATTATGCTGATAATGGACAAAAATGAACAAAATAATCAACAGGAAAAGCACTCAGAGAGCGCAGACCTCTGCCAAGACAGATCTGCTCCCCTGATCACCACCAAAATTTAATCATTTCTTCCTTGTGCCACTATCATTTCCTGAAAATTTCATGAAAATCCATCCATAACTTTTTGAGTTACCTTGCTAACAATCAAACAAACAAACATGCAAACACGTACGCATGCACGCACACAGAGCAAAGTGATCACAATACCTCCTGGTGGAGGTAATGACAGGATCAAAAAATAAACAAAATAATCCAGAAAATGAGCAGAAATGAGCAACTGAAGGAACATAAATAAACAGAATAATGAATAAATTGAACAATAAATAAACAAAACAATGCAGGAAGTGCGCAAAAATGAACAAAACAATCAATAAAAAGGTCAGAAAATAAACAAAATGATCCAGAAAATGAGCAAAAATTGGTCAATTAAAAGAAGAGAAATTAACAATATTACCAAGAATTTGAACAAAAATGAACAAAATAATGCAGAAAATGGACATAAATAAACAAAATAATCAATTAAATGAACACAAAAACAAAATAATCTGGAAAATGTGCAAAATTGAGCAAAATTGTCAATTAAAAGAACAGAAAAGAACAAAATAATCAAGAATGTGAGCCCCCCAAAATAATGCAGAAAATGGACAAAAATTAACAAAATTATCAATTAAAGGATAAAAAATAAACAAAATAATCCATAAAATAAGCAAAAATTGGTAAACTGATCAATTAAAGGAACAGAAATGAACAACATAATGAAGAATTTGAACAAAAATGAACAAAATAATGCAGAAAAGGGACAAAAATGAACACAGTAATTAATAAAATGAACATAAAAACAATATAATCTCCATAAAATGAGCCTAATTATCAATTAAAAGAACAGAGAAGAAGCAGCCTCAGGGATGTGGACCCGTTCAGCCCTCAGGATCCGGCTGATGAGGCCTGGCTCCCACTCTGCATTCCAGTTCATCTCCAATGGTGATGGATGGGGTGGAGGTCAGGGCTCCGTACTGGGGCCACTTCAGGTTTTTCCACACCAAACTGGGAAAAAAGCCTTTCTTTCTGGGTGTGGGTTGGCGTGCACGGACGAGGCAGCGCTAACAGAAGCGTCTGGACGCTAACGTTTCTGAGCGTATGTTCACCTCCATGTCTTCTTTGACTTGTTCCTGCTGGTCCCTCAGTTCACCAAACGCATCGATGATCAAACCTGGAACGATTAAGAAGCAAATGCACGGATCAGCAACGAGGGTCAAAGGTCAGGATGTTGCTGACAGATGAAACTGTACAAATGCACGTCCAGATCCCATTAGTCCAGGGGTGTGGGACTCAGTTTAGGACAGTTCAGGTCAAGAAAATAACCTAGGAATAATGTCATCTCCAAACTTTTCTCTATGTTTTAGAGTGAAAAAAGTAATAATAAACTAGATAAGCACTTGGAGAGTGCAGATCAGCCCCCCCCCCCCCATCACCACCAAAATTGTGTCATTTGTTCCTTGTGCCAGTATCAACATTTCCTGAAAATTTCATCAAAATCCTTCCATAAGTTTTTTAGTAACAAACAGACAGACAGACAGACCCTGATGAAAACATAACCTTCGCCGTTCCATGGCGGAGGTAAAAATGAACATGAAGTAAAAAAAAATAAACAAAATAATCATCCAGTATTTGAATTTGGTGCCAGTAGTTTTAGTTTTGGGCTCTTTCTTTTCTAAATCAGTGCAGCTGCTTTTTGACACCTGTTTAACTCCATAAAGCAGTTATAGGGTAAAAAAAAGAATCAAATAAGCAACAAAACTAGAAAAGCACTTGGAGAGTGCAGACCTCCGCCAAGGCAGATCAGTACCCCCCCCCTTTGAGCACCACCAAAATTTAATCATTTGTTCCTTGTGCCAGTATCAACATTTCCTGAAATTTTCATCTAAATCCGTCCATAACTTTTTGAGTTATCTTGCACATGGACAGACAGACAGACAGACAGACTTGGTGGAGGTAATGAACACAATAATGAAAATGTTCACATGTACAAACTACCCTTTAAAACAGTGTTTTTCAACCTTGGGGTCACCTGAAATTTCTAGTAATTGATAAAAAACAAAACAAAAACAAAAACAAGACTTACTAATAAAAATATATGTTGAGTTGACAGAGAAAATAAAATAATAATAATAATAATAATAATAATAATAATAATAATAAATGTTAAAATTAAAAAAATGTTCATATTTGTTCAGGTTATTCACATTTTTGTGAAAAGACAGTTTGTAAATGTGATTAATTTCTTTCAGATTAAAACAACAGTGTCAGACTCGTGTTAGTTGCGGTTCCTTTCAGCCCTGTGTTCCCTGCAGACGCACCAGTCCAATGATGTTAGTTATTCTTTAGTTAATGCATTCTAACACTTTCACACACATACACCTCGCTTTCAGACCCACAACATGCACTTACTGACACTCACACCCCATACTCTTGTCTTTGTTATCATTTCAATCGTTCCTTTATAATAAACCCTTCTGTTAACTTTACATCAGGTACCTCTTTTCTTTCATTCTTGTCATGGCATTGGACAACTGTATTAACTC
Organism: Sphaeramia orbicularis; assembly: GCF_902148855.1. Taxonomy (NCBI): domain Eukaryota; kingdom Metazoa; phylum Chordata; class Actinopteri; order Kurtiformes; family Apogonidae; genus Sphaeramia; species Sphaeramia orbicularis. The sequence goes on from NC_043975.1 coordinate 3,381,555, forward strand.
TGTGATTTGTTTTAATTTTAGGCTGAATCTTTCCTGTTTTCCCACCTTTTTTTCCATGTAGGTGCAGAATTTTTCACTTCACCTCAGTTTAATATATGAATAAAAACCCTTCTGTTTTTCATTCATTTCTTCTTCTGTTATGAATATGACTTATTTGCCTGACATTTCCTGTCAGATGTTATTCTATAGACTCTATTTCGGTGTATTTCAAACATCCGTCTGTGATGATGAACGGACCCGTCAACTGATTTCACACAGAATTATGGCTTCACTTCTTTTCCTGCCAACGTCTGGGAGTTACATGAAAAAACACAAACTACAGATAATATGTCATCTTTAATGAACCTGCAGTCGTCTAAACTCAGACTGTTCATTCACTCCTTCATTCACATACATGTTATATATATGTGTGTGTTACATGGTTTTAGATGGTTTGTTCTTTTTCTTCCTCAATAATTAGTCTTTTTTCTTTCAGTTTTGTCTGTGTTTATTTGTCTGTAATTGTATTCATTACCCCCCCCTTCCATCTTTATTCACCAGGTATGTAAATAAACACAGGGAATTCTTTGCTGGCAGATGTTGTCTCTAGTAAATTATAAATACAAGATACGATAAAAAAAAATTAAGAAAATAATATAAGAAAAAATAAAGTATATACACAAGGGCACAGTATTTACTTCAGTATAGTTCTAATGAATTTTGTCACATTTAACTGTTTGGGCAAGTATTATTATTATCATGATGATCATCATTATTAGTATTATTACTACTAATGAGTAAACTTATCTTTAAAATAAGATTTTCCACTAAATTGGATGATTTTCTATCATATGTCGCAGAGTTTTGTTGTGGAAATGATTTTTATCAATTTAATGATTTTTGTTGATGATGATAAAACACTTGGAAAATCCCAAAAACATTTCATTTGCAGGGATAATGGCTGAATCGGGACAATTGGAAACTACTTTTTCTACATAGTTTGTTTATTTTTGTGTATTTTCTAAACTTCATTTGTCATATTATCTTAAAATCGGACATTTAATGCTAATTTTCCACCTGTTTCTTCTTTCCCTTTTACTTTAATTGTGTTTTGCGGTATTGTTTTTGGTTTGGCTTATGCTAGAGGTGCAGAATGTTGGTGGTACGACCAGAATGATCAACACAGATTGGTTTGAGTTTTTTTTGTCTTTTTTTGTACTTGTGTATATTTCTTATTTTCTTTTGTTTTGGTGTTCTGTTTGCCCATTTGATACATGTGTGAGGATGCCACCTGGATGGGGGGTGGGGGGGCAAGTTCATCAGTTTTGTAAGAATTGCTTTAATGATGTCAATGTCATTATGGAGAAATGATGAATAAAGGAGTTAAAAAAAAAAGTCATCAAAAGCAATGGTTATGCAATCCAGTCCTAACTCCTGTGTGTATCCTGTGACTAAAACAGACAGAAAAGAAAACATGGAATGAATAAAAGCACTGTTTTTGTCAGTACGATGCCATAGATATTGATGGAAGAACTGAAGTGATTTTGGTTTTTATTAAGAAAACATGTTAAATGCATAGATATCAGATGTTAAATTAAACTACTATGAGCTATTTTTGTTGGTATCGTTATATTTCTCCAAACAAATGGACCTTTAGTTGGACCAGGCCTTAAAATGAACAAGAAACTGAAGAAAATAAGGGGTGGTCTAATAATTCTTTTCTGTGACTGTAAGTACTTTAAACAAAGCTGAACCTCTGGTGTTTGTTTTGCTTCATGTTTTCCTTCTGTTAAAACGCTGAGGTTGTGGATGTAAACCTGCACTGAAAACACAAACGCTGTCTTTTTACTCATTTCAGAACGTGTATTCTCAAAACAGGATCCATGTTTCTTTGCTTTTGGCTTCAATAAAACCTGTTTTTCCTGTAAGAACTTTCCAGAGTAAATCAGGAGGTTGGTTCGTATGTAAACACTGGCAGCTGAACGCCTTGTTTTTTTTGGTTTTTTTTAAGTGTTCGAACTGAAAGTACAAATGACGGTTCAGAAATAAGAGCGATGGTGGACTGGGTTATGTAACGCACCATCAGTCATTTTTTGGACTATTTTTACATGTGCTGTTCGTCTTCGTGGGTTCGTGAAGACGGTGTTAAATAGATCACTTGACTCCAGACTCACATTTGACCTCCGTGATGTCAGGACGTATTTCACACGACTACAAAGACATGTTTTGTCTATAGAACACAGGGCTCTGACAGCAGAGCATTTTTCATCTGGTTTTAGTATTATTTTATGGTTCTGGCGTCAAGGTGAGTTTTAATTCATTGTTAAAGCTTCAACATGTAAGATTTGCATATGTTGGTGGAAGTATGTGATGAATATGTGATGTTTGTGTTGGTTTTTTGCTGACACTGTGTCTAAGTTAACCCTTTATCGAACAAGTGACTATATTTGGTGATTTTCGCAAACATTAAATATGGGGCCAATCCTTGTTTTTTTTTGTGTGTGTTTTTTGTGTTTTTTACATTTGATTTTCATATTTTTATTGATATATTTTCTTAGCATTCTATCCTGTTGTATCATTGTAAAATGTTTCATGGGTGAAAAGAAAAAAAGCAATAAAAAGTGAGTTACAAAAAAGACAAAAAGATTTTACACATATATATACACACACACACACACACATATACATTCTTTTTTTTGTTTTGTTTGTTTTTTGTTCGTTTTGTTCTATTTTAGCTACTTATTTTGTTTTGTTAATTAGACAGTTGTTTTATCTATTCTATACTGATTAATTGTCAACATTGGATTTACATTAAGGATTGTCCTCTTTTGAGTAGAGTGGGATTGTGGACAAAAAGAAAAACGAAAGAATGGAAGCCCTTTTTATCACATTGCACTGTCATGCCTGTGAAATTACTTTCAATAAAGTTAATAATAATAATAAAAAAAATTCTATCCTGTTGTATCACTGTAAAATGTTTAATGGGTGAAAATAAAAAAAAAAAAATAAATAAATTTAAAAAAAAAAAAAAAAAAAAAAAAAAAAAAAAAAAATATATATATATATATATATATATATATATATATATATATATATATATATATATACACACACACACACACACACAGTACATGGGGCTAATCCCATGCCTCATTGAGGTCCAGAAGCATGTTGGTTTTTATAACAACATACAGTGATTCAGACAGATTTATACACATGTTGACAATGTAACTAGTGAATCTGAGTGATTTTTGTCTGTTTATGATCTTATAACAGTTGTTTTATTGCATGTGTTTACTTTTTAGAAAGTGCTGATCAAATGTTTTATGGCAAGAGGGAGACTGTTGTCATGGCAACCGACAAGGAGTTAGATGATGATGTCCAATGACACACTAAGGTTGAAGACCCAAACATCCACCAAAACGTCGACCAAAACCATCTGCTGATGGAGCTGTTTAATACCTGTTGATCCACTAATCCTATCAATACATGTAAATATTCTTTCATTCATTTTCTGAACCTGCTTTATCCTCACTAGGGTCATGGGGGTCGCTTGGAGCCTATCCCAGCTACTTATGGGTGAAGGTGGGGTTCACCCTGGACATGTGACCAGTTCATCACAGGGCTGAACATACAGAGACAAACTATCACTGTCACATTCACACCTATGGGCAATTTAGATTAACCAATTAACCTATCAGTGCATGTGTATGGATGGTGGGAGGAGCCTGAGGACCCGGAGAGAACCTATGCAGACACGAGGAGAACATGTAAACTCCACACAGAAAGGTCGACTGGTGTTGGAATCGAACCCAGGACTTTCACTGCACCACTATGTCGCCCTGTAAATAACTGGCGTAAAATGCAGTTATACCATTTATTTTAAAATTACCCTCTGTATTTTGCATATTTTAAGTGTAAATCAGGTATTTTCTTATATTTAATTCACTGATCATGTACAAGGTCATTAAAGCTCAGATTAAAGTTGAGGGTTATTATAACAGAAACAAAGGAAACTGAAGAAAAAGTGAGTTTTCCAATAAAATCTCTCATAAACTCAACATAAACCCACTGTGTCCATCTACTGTCATTGATCCAAATCCATGGGTTTTACTGGTGAATCAATGTTGTAGAAGACGACGGTGTTTCCACGGTAACTACGGAGCCTCTGAACATCCAAATGGGTCATATCTGATGACCGTGAAAAGATGAAGAACTGTATTTTACACCAATTATTGACAGTATTTGTAGAACTGGTGGATCAACAGTTTAGATCAGTAGACGGTTTTAGTTCCTGGTGAATGTTTGGGTCTTTATGGGTTAAAAAACCCTCGTATGAACATGCATCAGTCAGTGTGTTTTAGTGTGTTACTAGGTTTCCATGTGAAATACGTGGACAAAGACAGATCGACTGTCTCCTCTAACGTCCATCCGTCACCTTCAGTCAAACATATATAAAACTCCACTAAACCACGTCCATTTTTGGAGCGACTTCAACAAATGGCAACTAGAGTTTGAAGAGAACATGATAGTGTTCAGTGTGCTCTGTTAGAATGATATTAATGATCGGACTAAAATGGAAGGAAGCACTGACGCCCATATATGGACAGTACGTACAACCTCCACACTGGACCATAAACGGGTCAACGGCTTTAACTTCAAATGTGAATGCACAGTTTGGGTTGAGAATTATTAGTTCCTGCTGTTGAATACCATCTGTTTCCTGTCTGGATGATGGTTTTTTGTGTTAAAGAGGTGGAATAAGGACAGGAAAGAAGAAGAAAAAGAGGAGAAAAGCCTGGAGAATCAGCACTGAACATTCATTATTCTCATGGTTTTAACCCTTAGCTGCATAAATGAGTCAAAATGACCCGCGGAGGTGGTTTTCTTAGATCATCTATCTACAAAATCAAGTTATTATTTCATATTCCAGATATTCCTCAAAAAACATGTTATTGATAATATGACATTTAACCTGGAGTTAAAAAAAACAAAAACATTGAAGTTTGATATGAAGAGTTCAAAAAGCTGTATCTTGGAAGTGTTTACAGATAAACTTATACTGTAAACGAGAAAAATATTGATTATGACCCAAAGTTTATGATGGGAGTAAATGTACTAATCTAATTTGCATAGTATGACATCACAGGGTATAAATAACGTATATAAAAGAGTATGAAAACCAAAATATAAAAGAAAAACCCTGACGGCATAAAGATCTAATAAAAAAAATCGACTCAAAGTGATCCATAAAAATCATTCAATCACAGTTCTCCTGACTCAAAGCTTTGTTTCCTTCATTTCTCTGCTGCTAAACATTGGTTCCACTGTTGTGTTTCTTATTGTGACGCACAAAGAAGCTTCAGTTCAGGAAAACTGCAATAGAATATTTCCCTTCAACCAATTCGAGTCGATTAATCGAATCGTGAATTTTTGCATTCACTTCAAGCACCTAACCAATTAATCAGTTGCAGCTCTATAAAACATCATCATATACTCTGGACAACATTCCACACATTTAATAAAAGTCCAGTACTATTCAGTGTAATTATGGCCCTGGGATAAAAACGCCTTTAAACTGGATTTTCTTCTTCACTTTGAATAGAAATATGCCCTGAAATGGTGTTAGGATTGAAGGAGCACATGTCCGCCATCTGTTGGTGGGAGGTGGTAACAACATTTGGTTACTATCTGGTGTTATTATGGTCTGTTTCAGTCAGTTATGTTAGTTGTTACAATATTGCAACTTTGGTGTTTAAAGGGTTAAATTTCTATGTGTCAGAATTTGGGGTTGAGCTTGAGGTTTGTACACAGTTTAGCTATTCATGTCAGCAGTTCAAGGAAACCAACTGCACGTTAAAGCTGAAGCTGGAACACCTAACATTATCCTAACAGTGTGACCAAAATAAACTATTATCTGTTTGAATATGTGGTCTGATCTGTCAGAATTAACGGCTGCTTGAAAATGACTCATAAAGAGCTGTGGGAGGTTTAAATACGTCCTCCACATCAAGAAACATCAGCACTAATTCACCGGGGTCGATGCAGCTTACAAAAACTCCAACGATGGAACTTTAGTTTTTGTTTTACTACCATAAGGGGGGTCCGGACACTCGTACAACTAAGGGTTAAATAAAAAGACGACACCTGAAAACATGTTGGTGTGCGTTTGTTTGTGACCTCTCACCCTGGATGATGGCCAGGAGAATGACGATGACGAAGAAGAAGAAGGTGATGTCGAAGATGATGCGGTAGATCTCGTACTCGTCGCCCGCCGGGTCTTCAATCTGGTCGCCGATGCCGCCGCCCGCTCGCACGCCCACGTACATGTGGAACATATAACACTGTGGAAAAAGGAGGGAGAACGGAGAGAGTTAATATGAGGGAAAAAAAAACCCCAGCTCCATTGACACAGAAACACACATTTAACGCATTAACACAACGAAATGAACAAATAGAAACAGAAAAACTGACATAAGAAGAAAAAAAAAAACAGATGATAAATCACATACTTCTTTTACTTTTTTATGAGCACCCTCCCTCTTTTCTCACCCATTATCACAATCCAAAGTGATGGAAAATAAACAAATACAAATTAAAAAAACAACAACCATAAAATAAAGTAGAACAGGCTGAAAATGGCTGCTTTCCGTCTGCATGAACATCCTGGTATTTGTGGAATGCACCGGGACTGAATCTGTCTAAAATACTAAATAACATGGGAGTACAGAGTCGGGGTTATTGATAGGGTTGGTCGTCAAGGAAACGGAGAATAAGACAAATCAACCGAACATCAAAGTGTGAACAGAACTAACTCCCACAGCTGGAACTTTAAACCTGTCCACAGTGAGATGAGCCCCGACGTTTTACTGCATGGAATAAAAAAAACTAAAAAAAAAATAATACACAGTAGGAAAATATTAAATATTATGTTTTTAGTAAATATATCTAATATAATATAATAGTCCTGTGTCATTTTCACATATCTAGTAACTGTTGATCTGTGATATAATGTCATTATTCAGCCTAATTTATTCACATTACAAACATTTGGTGAAAATAGAAGACAAAACATTTAGGATCAAAAGATGGTATTAAAATTTTTTATTATAGACATGTTTCTACACATACCTGTTATTTTATTCATATATTCCACTACTTTTGGGATGCTACAACTTTGGTAAAACCAAACCCAAAATAATCAAACTTATGAAAATGAACAAAAAACTAAAACAATTCTAATGAAAATTAACGAAATTAATGTCAAAGTAAACGCAAAAATGGACAAATTTATAATGAAAATGAACAAAAAAAGGAACAAAATTATATTAAAATGAATAACATTATTTTAAAAATGAACAAAAAAGGAACAAAATTATTCTGAAAATAAACAAAAACCTGAAAAGAATTTATTAATTATTATTTTAATTAATTAATTAATTAATTAATTAATTAATTAATTATTATGAAAATCAACACAACAATGAACAAAATTATGAAAATGAACTAAAACTTTGCAAAATTATGAAAATAAACAAAACTATTCTGAAAATGAACAAAAAATGAGGAAAATCATTATGAAAATGAACAAAAAAGTGAAAAGAAACTATACCTAAAATGAACAAAATTAATATCGAAGTAAACACAAAAATGGACAAATTATGAAAATGAACAAAAAATTGGAAATAATTTCTATTAAAATGAACAAAAAAGGGAACAAAATTATTCTGAAAATAAACAAAACCTGACAAGAAATTATAATGAAGACGAACAAAATTCATATGAAAACTAGAAGCACTGGGAGAGCGCAGACCTCCGCCAAGGCTGATCAGTGGCCCCCCCTGTGGGCCCCCCCCCCACGCCAAGGAGGTTATGTTTTTGCCAGGGTTTGTTTGTTTGTTTGTCTGTTTGTTTGTCTGTCCGTTAGTGTGCAACATAACTCAAAAAGTTATGGACAGATTTTGATGAAATTTTCAGGGTTTGTTGGAAATGGGCCCCCCCGTGGGCCCCCCCACCCCCGATCACCACCAAAATTTAATCATTTCTTCCTTATCCCATTTCCAACAAACCCTGAAAATTTCATCAAAATCTGTCCATAACTTTTTGAGTTATGTTGCACACTAACGGACAGACAAACAAACAGACAAACACACAAACAAACAAACCCTGGCAAAAACATAACCTCCTTGGCGGAGGTAATCAACACAAAAATGAACAAAAAATTGGCAAAATTATGAAAATAAACAAAACTATTCTGAAAATGAACAAAACTATTATGAAAACGAACAAAAAAATGAAAAAACTATACCAAAAATGAACAAACTGATTCTGAAAATAATCCAGAGAATGAATGGAATTAGTGGGAGTACAGAGTCTGGGGGATTGATCGGATCGGTCGTCAAGGAAACGGAGAATAAGACAAATGAAGCGAACGTTAAAGTGTGAAGAGAAAACCTGAGTGAACAGAAGAGGCCGGATCAGCTCGGTGTTATTCTAAGGGATTTCTACACATAAAAACAGGCCGGTCCAAACCCCCCCACCCCCCTTTAACCTCCATGTGAACAGGACCATCATGTGTGCCACCCAGACCCTTAATAGGAAACACTGCAGTCGGTGGAATGCTCCGGGTGGATGACTGAGGGGATTAGAGTGTGTGTCCTCAAATTTCCGGGTGACTCCTTCCCACCCCCAGAACACACACACACCCACACACACACACACACACACACACACACACACACACACACACACACACACACACACACACACACACACACACAGGGACTGTAAAGGCCTTATATAGTCTTTCTGTTAAAGGTCTGGGCTGTGATTCCTCACTTCTTCACCTGTTTGGTCCAACTCTTCCTCCTCTTGTCGCCGTCTATGGAATCGGATTATTTTATATTCATGTCACTCATATGATACGGTAACTGACGACCTTTGACCTACTGCCGCCGCTAACGTGAGGAGTTATGGAAATATCTACCTTATATCAGATCAGATTAGATTAGATCAGATCAGATTAGACACTTTTATTGATCAGAGAAATTAAAGGTGTGGGAGATTTTCGTGACCAACTTTTCCTCAGATCTGTCAAACCTCAGTCATATCCTCAGTATCATGAATCTGTAAGTCTTACTGTCATTACTCACCTGAATCTCTTGCATTACGCTGAACAATTTTGAAGTGCCAGCCACCGTAAGCAAACCATGTGCTTACAAACAGAGCTGGGAGGTAACTCGGGCATCTTTGGAATTTTGTTGTGACGTGCATTGCGGGAAGCAAAGGCTGCCGCTGCTGCTGTCAGGCGGTGGCATGTTTTTTGTTTATCCATATGATATTATATGGACGTTTCCGCGCATGTTTTTTTCATCTATATGATATTAAATGGATGAAAAAAACATGTGGAAACGTCTGAAACGCGGAAACAGCTGGAGGAATATGCATAGAGGGAAGGTAGCTCCTGCCGTTTCCGCCTCGTGTCTGTAGCAGCTGCCACTAGCAGCCGATACCAACCTGTAGATCAGATAATCCCTAGTCCTCACTTAAAGACAGAGGGGCAGAGGCAGAGGACGGTCACTGGTAGACACATAAAACACTGGGTGAAAAAAAATGTTTTTTTGCAAGTTGTCTAGGTTTTTTCAACTGAATTCGGACCATTTTGCACCTCTAAATCCAAAAATGACATCTGTTTTTCTCAATCAGGTCAGGTATTTTTGCTAATTTGATTTTGAAAAATTTGATCTTCTCACAAAATTGATTACATTTTTGTGACTTTATCAGTTGATTTTTTACATACGAGAGCTGTTCAATAAGTTCATGGCCTCACCCAGAAATACTGGTTGTTATAATACAGGATGTTACATTCTTTCGTGATGGGATAGTGATGCTTGAACATCGATGGACCAAGTGCATTGCTGTAAATGGAGATTATGTTGAAAAATAAAATATAAATTATCAGTCTGTGTTGTTCTGTTCTGGGTGAGGCCATGAACTTATTGAACGGCCCTCGTAGTTCTCACCCAAAATAGGTTTTAAGAGAAAAAAAATCATTTGATCACTTGATTCCTGTTAGGTACGATGGTGTATTCACCGCAGATGTAGCAGAATACGTCAGGCTTATTTTTGCAAGATCTTCTAGTCGAAGCCATTTCATTCACCTGTAATATTATAAAAAACATTAATCATAAATTGGTAAAAGTAAAATCTTCAGAACTCGTTTATTGCAAGAAATATGAAAGAATTTTGTATCATATGATGTGAAAATGCCCATAAATGTAAGCAAAAATGTTCAAAAGCCAATATGTAGCATAGTTCAGAAAGTTGATCTGATTGAGCAAAATTAATGTGATTTTTGGATTCAGCACACCAAAATTATCCTAAATCAGCTCCAAAAACTTAAACAATACATTTGTTGTTGACCAGTGTAATCCTTAGTCCAACTTAACTTCCTCTAAGTATGTGAGAAACAGAGTCCAAGCACTTGAAAAAGTGTCCACAGAACATGTTCTCAAAGACCTGAGCTTTTCCATCTGTATCAATGACAACATATCATTGACCCACATTTGAAAATAAGACTTCCACTCTTCTAATAATCACATGACCCTTCTGAGGAGAGCTACAGGCTGGAGCTGAAACATGTAAAAGGTACAAATCAACCTCTGTTTATCTGTCTGACAAAAAAAAGAAAAGGACGTCTTTGTATCTTCAGTGGACAGTATGAACCTGACTGGACAAACGTGCAGTGATAGAGTTTATAAACATCAATATTTCCATAAAGTTTAATGGGAGATATTTCTTCTTCAGTGAGATGTGAAGAAAGTAGATGTTTAGATGTGGTAGAAAAGTATCATTTACAGTCAGAGCATTGTAATGATGTTTATCCCATAATATAAAACTATATTCTGACATTAGTCATAATTGTTTTGTATCCCAGACCCTGTTAGAAAAAAAAACACCTGAACTCAACGTGTCCACATACTTTTGTCCATATAGTGGATGTTACGTGTCACAATATTATGACTTTGGTTCTTAAAGGGTTAACTCCCATTCTGATCCAAAGTGAGGCTGAAAGGTAAGGTTGTGAGGACGCTGTATTTGGCGTTTTCAGAGGAAACTAAAGGCTTCCAGACGTGAACGGACAGAAAAGACAATGGAATCTGCGCCTGTGGGTGAAGGCTGTGATCCATGTCCGTCTGTCCATAAATGGGACTGACTTCCACTGACTCTGAACAAGGACACCACACAGGCCAGCGTCTGCTGCAGGGGGGCAAACAGAAACAAACGGACCCTGGACTGTGAGGACTGACACCCCCCCCACCCTTTAAATTTTTTTTTTTTTTCTATTTTATTTTAGCTACTTATTTTTCTTTTTTGCAATCAGTTTTTTTAATTTTCATTTTCATATTATTTAACAAATCAAGTCCAACAGAGGTATTTCAGGGGACACAATATAACTGGAATGGAGTCTCAGAACCAGAATACCAACAGTGGGCCCAAGACATAAGAACGTGTCATGGGATACACCAAAGAACACAGTGATAGTATGATGATAACACTGGTCAACAACAAATGTATTGTTTAAGTTTTTGGAGCTGATTTAGGATAATTTTGGTGTGCTGAATCCGAAAATCACATTAATTTTGCTCAATCAGGTCAACTTTCTGAACTATGCTACATATTGGCTTTTGAACATTTTTGCTTACATTTATGGGCATTTTCACATCATATGATACAAAATTCTTTCATATTTCTTGCAATAAACGAGTTCTGAAGATTTTACTTTTGCCAATTTATGATTAATGGTTTTTTTAATATTACAGGTGAATGAAATGGCTTCAACTAGAAGATCTTGCAAAAATAAGCCTGACGTATTCTGCTCCATCTGCGGTGAATACACCATTGTACCGAACAGGAATCAAGTCACAAGTTTCATAAAGTGTGCTTACCAATCTTATTTTGGTATTAAACTTGGTGACCAAAATAAAAATTCAATAAAATAAAATAAAAATAAATAAAATAAAAATCAAATTAGCAAAAAAACCTGACCTGATTGAGAAAAACAGATGTCATTTTTGGATTCAGCGGTGCAAAATGGTCCTAATTCAGTTGAAAAAACCTAGACAACTTGCAAAAAACATTTTTTTGTAACCCAGTGTAATAAAAGGAAAAAAACAAAAAAAGGTTAATTACGCATAAATACACACATGAACACACAAAACATACAGACACACAAACATATATAGACAAAACAGAGGGGACCTGACATTTGGAGGCACTAAGGTGACAGAGCCAGTGGCAAAATTAACTTAAAGTATGTTTTTCAGAGTCGGCAGTGCTACACCAGGTATGGAGAGTGCTTCATTAGCACCATTAATTCAAGCTATGAAAGCTGCTTATTTTCTTAATTAGACAATTGTCGTATGTATTCTGCACTGATCACATGTCGGTACTGGATTGCACTGAGAACTGTCTTCTTTCAGGTAAGGTGGGATTGTGGGAGGGATAAATAGAAAAATGAAAGAATGGAAGTTCTTTTTTTTTTTTAGGAAAAAGAAAAAAAAAAAAAAGGGAAAAAAATTTAAAAAATAGAAAAAAAGAAAAAGAAAAAAACAGGAAAAAAAAGGAGAAAAAAAAAGAATGGAAGTCCTTTCTATCACATTGTACTGTCATGCTGTTGCCTGTGACATTGCTTCCAATAAAGAAAGTTTAGTTAAAAAAAACCACAAACATATGGTCCGTGGGCCAAAACCGGCCCGCTGTGGGCCCCATGAAAGCTAAATGTTCTGGGCACTTTAGAAAATTCAGTATCTTGTTGATTAGTTGGAGCAGTGGGCGGTGTGGGGGGGCAGTTACATACGTGGGGGTGCGCTCCATAACTAATGTAACTAACGCTGGCGTGAAGCGAAACTGAAACTTAACATGCTTTCAACGTCCGACTCCCAGCTTCTGTTCGTCTATTATTCAGTGGATCTTGGATGAAATTTTCACAACTTCTAACCTGTATCCACTGGACCCCCTCCACTGCTCCCCCCTTTGCAGCGCCCCAGCTCAGACCAATATGATCATAAATAAAATAACAGCATAATAACCTAGAAATAATGACTCTAAATTTTCCCTTTTGTTTTCATGAACAAAATAACATTAAATTATGAAAATATTTACATTTACAAACTGTCCTTTAAAACTAAAATGTGAATAACCTCTAAATGTAGGTTCATCTTAAGAAAATTAAGTGCAATATCAACAATATTCTGCCTGGTGCTAAATGTTTTGTGCCTTTGTAGATCTAACCTGTAATGCACATGTAGAAATGATAAACTGATATTTTATCTATTATCTTTTTTCTTTTTTTTCTCTTGTGATTTTTGTCTATTGTCTTGGTTCTTGTCTGTTGTCATCTATCAGGGTTTGTTTTTCCCTCATTTTTGCTTATTGTTTTTATTTATTTATTTATTTATTTAGTATTTCTGGTGACTTATAGTTTCTTGTTGTTGTGATTTTAGATTAATAATAATAGATTAAGACTAATAATAATAATAAAAAAAATAAATAAAAAAAATCCAGAGTTTACCTCCATCTGTAAAAAATGCTAAACTAGTAAAACCACCCCTCATTCATGAACTAAGGATTACTTTTGTTTTGTTGCATATTCAAGATAAACTGAACTGAATATTTTGCACTAAACAAAGAGAAAATGGGTAGTTTGTCATTATTTATACCTTATTATGCTAGTATTTTACTGGTCTGATCCACTGGAGATCACATTGGTCTGAATGTGGAACCTGATCCAGCGGCACCAAACTGAACAATAACAAACTTAAAACCACGACAGCGCTCCGTCAAACTGTGAAACCAACAGTCGATGCACTTACGGTCAACATGTCGTCACACTTCATGTCTGGCAGCTCTCCGTCTTCACTCTTGTTGTAGAACTTCCTGAAGAAGTTGAAGGCCACTACAGTGTAGAGGTAAACCACCACGGCCAGCAGACCCACCGTCAACACCAGCTGAAACCCAACAAATACACACAGATTAACCCTTAAAGACCCAAACCACCACCACCGACCGGAACCACCTACTGATCCAAAATGTTTAATACCTGTTGATCCATTAATTCTATCACTGCATGAAAATAATTGGTGTAAAATACAGTTCTTCATCTTTTCATGGTCATCAGATATGATCCATGTGGACGTTCAGAGGCTCTGTAGTTACCATGGAAACACCGTCATCTTCTACAACATTGATTCAACAGTAAAACCCATGGAGTTGGATCAATGACAGTGGATGGACACACTGGGTTTATGCATAAATTGATAAATAAAATGAACAAAAACACATAAAAAAAACCAACAAAATGATAAATAAATGAGGAGAAAATAAGCACAAAATTTGCTAAAATAAATTTAAAAAGGATAAGCAACAAAATGACCAGAAACAGCTGAAAAGATCAATAAAACAGCCAAAAATGGAAACTAAATCGACAGAATAATAACTAACACAAACAAAATGAGCCACAAACTGAATAAATTTGAAGATTTTTTTTTTCTAAAAATGGCTACAAAATGAACAAAAACAAGTAAAATAAGAAATTAAATTAATAAAATGAACAAAGCGAATACAAAAATGTACAAAATAATACATAACATGAAGAAAACAAGCAACAAAATAAATAAAAAATGTGAACATTGATTCACCAGCAAAACCCATAGAGTTGGATCAATGCCAGTGGATGGACAAACTGGGTTAAAAGTCACTTTTTCTTCAGTTTTGTCTGTTTCTGATATAATAACCCTCAACTTTAATCTGACCTCTTATGAACATCTACATGATCAGTGAATTAAATCTAAGAAAAAACCTGATTCACACTGAAAAAACACAAAATATAGAGAATAATATTATAAATAATAGTGATTAATCACTTAAGAAATGTTAAACATTCACTTCAAACATTCATTTGGGAACTGTCACAAAAGTATCTGGGTCGTTATGGGTTAAAATAACAGCATAAAACAGGACAGTAAACAGTCAGTGCAGTTTATATTTTGGCCACTTGGGGGCAGTACAACCACATCACTTTACAACTACAACTATTGTTTACAGTCAAACCAACAGGTCTATGGTCTCAGAGAATGGATTCATTTAAATGCAGAAAGAGTATCTGAGTCGAAGTAATAAATACATAAATTACTAAATCTGAAGGAATAAATCAATAAATGTGAACTGAACATCAGGCATGTCCTTGTTTTATAATTTAGAAGCTTTATGTTTGATATCAGAGGCAGATTCTGCAAATATCAACGGTATAAAAGTCATGTCATTAAAAATAAATAGGTATATATATTCAGAGCTATATATACGATTGCATGTTTAGAGCTTCATATATGTATGTATATATGTATTTTTTGTCTATTTTTCTTTTTTCATCATCTCTTCCCTGCTACTTTCATTATATTTGAATGGAACTACTGTAACACACATTAATTCTCCTGGTATTAAAAAAGTATTCTGATTCTGATTGTATTTTAATCACCAATTACTTTTTTTTTTCAGCATTGATCATTGATTGTTTGCGACAGTCTTTTTATTTACTTATTTATTTTTTGCTTTTTCTGTTCATTCATGTTTTTTTCAGCTCATGAGGGTTGTAATAAATTCAGGAAAATGTCATTTTGACCTATTGATGTATTTTTGGTTAAATGAAGGAGGATTATTCAGAACTAAAACCATAAATTAAACACTTCATCCTTCAGTTTATCACAGATGTTTCATAACCTGGACAGAAACAATGTTAAAAACTGTATGTGAATATTAAGACGACTGGACATCGCGTAAATCTTTTTTTTTTTTTTTTTAATTTATACATTCTCTTTTCTTTAGGAAACTGTATCTCCCTGTATATTGTTTTTGTAATTTATTTGATTATGTAAACCCCTCTTTAAATGTTCTTGCTATTTTACTTTTATTTCTGCACAAAACATTTTTGAAAAATAAAATTCTATTAACCCTTTCATGCATGAATTGTGAGAACCTTAATTGAGATTTGTTTTTTCCTGCGTGTTTTTATGCCTCTTTAGACATGAAAAAAAAAAAAAAAAAACGTGATTGAAATAGTTTTTTATAAACCTATTTTTAATGGAGTAGCAAAATGTCTACTCAGCTGGACACCATGTGTTTAATTTTTGAAGCAAAGAAACATGTTTTTACCGATACACTGTTTGAAAACTGGGAAACATTTTTTAAAATGTTGTTAATCTGATGTTTTGTCACATTTTAACATACTTTATGGGGATTATATGCAAAAAAACCCCCCAAAAAACAATAATGAACATTAATGACAGTCTAACAACAATAACAATCACCTGATTTACACTCAACATGTTAGTGCAGATCAGGTTTATCAAGAACAGCAAAGTTACAGTAATGGCATGGATTGCAGTGTATGGGATGATGCTTAAGTGTCCACTGTGTTGGTTGATATGGAACTAAAATAATAAAATCCTTGAAAATATGATAAGAGAACTGCTGTAGAATAGCACTGGAGTGACCACTATGCATGAAAGGGTTAAAAAAAAAAACTGTCTGTGAAAAGGATGTAAAGCTGTGGACACAAAAGTACCCCATGTGCACGCTCCATACTTGTTCCTTTTACCTGTTTTCCGTTGTGTGTGACCGAGGACAGGATGGTGCGCAGCGTCTTGAAGCCCATGGCAATGTCCAGAAGATGAGCAGCGAAGAAGAAGTTGTTGTAGTGACCGAGGATGGACATGGTCATGTACCAGGCCAGATACAGGAAGGACTGGAAGGACGAGACACCAGGACGGTTACGGACTCAGTGTTTACACTGGAGTTCAACACAGAACCGTTTAATGTCGACCACCGGGACATAAAAAGAAACTGTGTTTTTTCACCAAAAGATAATGGAAAGTTATTTTATTCAATTTGGCAGCCCTTCACAGATTACTTTAATATTAAGTAGGCAGCCCCCCCCACATATATTGGATACTCTATAGGACTTTTTTTTATCTTGTCATTGTTCTAGCTTCAATAAAAGTAATAAATAAATAAATAAACAAACAAACAACAAACTGTGGTTGTGTTTTTTGTTTCTCATCGAGGCCTGAATTAAACATGAGGCCTTTCAACAACAGAAACAGAAAGAAAACCCTAAAACATGACAAACCATGAACCATTACAACACATTAGTACAATATATGGACAAAGTATGTAGACACATTGAATTCAGGTGTTTCTTTTCTAACAGGGGTCTGGGATACAAAACAATAATGACAACAATAATGTCAGACTAGAGTTTTATATTATGGGATAAATATCATTGCATTGGTTATTGTTACACATCATGCCTGCAGCTGTCAGATGTCCTGTTCATAAGGATTACAGATAAAAACATCAATATTCCTTATAGTTCAATGTTAGGTTTTTCTTCCTCAGTCAGATGTGATGAAAGTAGATGGTTAGATGTGGTAGAAAATTATTATTTACAGTCAGAGCGGGAAAAATATTTTAGAAATTTAGAGGAAGAACATTTAAAATCATAGTCACTGATAATGAAAAAAAAAATGTTGAGAGAAATTACGTAAAAACCATCTCTGAGGCAAGACGTTTTTATTTAGGAAAGCTTTTGGTTGACGAATTTATCCTTTTTATCTGTTTATGAAATTATTCTGATGTTGTTTTATTGCATCCATTTTAATGCTCAGCACTGTGTGATTTTTATCTGTAAAAAACGCTTTATAAATAAACTTTACTTAATTACTATTCTGGAGACAAAGAAAAGAATTTAAACCAAACTAACCAATGCAATGATATTTATCCATAATATAAAACTATATTCTGACATTCGTCATTATGTTTTGTATCCCAGACCCCTGTTAGAAAAGAAACACCTGAATTCAACGCGTCCACATATTTTTGTCCATATAGTGTACGTTAACATATAAGCAATTTGTCAGTTTGTTTTAATGGAATTAGAATAAACAGTGAGATCATATGTTGGAGTCAAGAGTTTTATCTCATCTAACTGGTTTTTCCTGTTTTATACTTTACAAAATCATACCTAGAAAATTATTTCCGCTCATATTTAATGGATTAAAGGTATTTTCAACAACAGTGAAAGAAAAAGTGTTTTTATTTCACAGTAAACAGTTGTTCTTATGTTTAATGAACATGATATTCTGCAGTGATTCCACTAATGATGATGATGATGATGAAGACGCTGACACTCACATTGTCGGTGAATACGACGCCCAGCTTCCATATCTGGTACTTGACATCGATGGAGTTGAGTCTATGGTGAGAAAATGATCAATAACATCAGCCTGGACTGACCTCAGCTTTACTAAGGTGCTCATAAACCCTCAAACTAATGAACAAAATACATAAAAGAATTAATACCACATAACGATATGAATAAACCATGTTCTGTAAGGACCTCAAGGGGCCCTTTTACCCAATAAATTAATTCTAGATTAATTCTAAATGAGGATTTTGTGCAAATGCTAATGCTAATGCTAGCTACAGTGTATGTATTATGGATAAAAAGCATTGACCATGTGAGTTAACCTTTAACCTTTTTAGCCTTTAGTCTATAAATGTCATCTAACAGCTCCTTCTGGATAAATAAACCTGGCTGACAGCAGGTTCTTTTCTTCGTTGGGAGTGAGTTAACTGTTTGATTCCATGAGAAATAACTGGTTCATTCTTTATATAATGATATAATGAATGAACTCTATGCACAGCCCCACTACTTCCTGAACTTCAGGTGGGTCCTTTATTTCCTGTCTTTAATTATTGGACACAGTGATTAATCCAGGTGTGTCTGCTACTTCTTGTTGTGACTACTGATTAATTAGGCACAACCTGGATTAATCAGTGTGTCCAATAATTAAAGACAGGAAATAAAGGACCCACCTGAAGTCAGGAAGTAGTGGGGCTGTGCACAGAGCCCATTCTGTCCATTTGGGTTAGACTATGTGACTGTATTTGTATTTGAGGTTTGTTTATTCATCAAAAATCATATTGTGTTTGATGATAAACACTAGTCACTTTTCCACTGGACGTCTGCGCAAAACTTTACTGATATTTACTAAATGTCAAAAAAACAGAAGTGCGTGATGTCAGTTTTTCCATTAAATCATAAATGTGATGATTTTTTTTTATTTATTATCGTGAGATGACGCGAGAAGTCATTCCATAAACATGTCATTATTATTATAAATTAGCCCTCTATCCCGAACTAAATTAAAAAATGTCTCGGTTTCCTGGTTTGTCCACACATACCGCACCCTGTTCTATTAAAATTGTTCTTCTTCTCTGGTTGTAACGTCTGTCAACAGTTTTTTTTATTCACATGACTCTAGTTACGGTCTTTCCATTGCAGTTTTGCGTGATATACCATTTGCGCTATGCCTGAAAAACCACCTCTTGCCAGCACAAAAACTTTCAAATGAAAAACAAGAGTTTTGGCGAAATTGTCATTTTTCCATTAGGTAAGTTATACTCGTGCAATTTGAGGATCAAAATACTCACACGGCGGCCAGTGAACTGTCTCTCCTGGGCTTCCTCTTCTTGTGAGCGTCGCTGAAATCCAGAGCAGCCTTGTCCATTCCCAGCAGCTCACTGATACGATCATGGCCGTAAAACTCCCCATATTTATCCATTCACCTGCAAGAAAAACACAGAGAAACGGCAACATTGATAAAATCCATTTAACCATCATTTTATCAAACACCAGTTACAGATGATAACAATGTCTAAAAACCTAACACCATGGTGGAAGTTTTCCAATTAAATAAATTACTTAATCACTCAAACTATGATCATTAAAAGCAGATACACAGTAACAGGAGTTTGGTTAAATAATTAGTTGCACATACCTTCCTCTTTACAAACTTATCCCAGTAGTTATTCGGGAACGATCTGGAAATCAAAGGACAAAGACCTTAATGAAGCATCAATACCTGAAAATAATTAACATTCACCTGCAAACTGAAGTCATACTGTCAGAATTATCAGAATCATAAATTTTATTCAGCCCAAGGGGAAATTATTGTGTGTTACAGTCCATTCAAGTTTAATAAAAGTAGCAGGGAAAAAATGATCAATACAAAAAAACCCAAAAAAACCCCAAAACATACTAAATATACACATTTAAACACTCTATAAGACACAATTAGAACAGAAATGTGTACAATATGTACCAGACAATATATTATCAATGTGATAATCAAAGAAATATACATAATTAAGTGTGCAGAAATTCAAAAAAGCATTACATGCATCTATATTTGAGAGTTATGGCTGTAATTACAAATAAATAAATAATAAATAAACAAATAATTAAATAAATGTATTGTGTATCTTAAGCTGTAAAGTAGGTGACATTAATAAGCTTTGCTTCTGCCTGAGCCTTTTTTTCAGTTAAATTCTATTATTTCTCTGTTCTTCTGCTGTTTTGAAATGAATATATGACTGAAAATAAACTGAACTAAAAACATTATTGTATTAAAAATTCTGTGGTTATATCTAGTTATATTTAGTTTTAACTGCATTCCTTTTGTTGCATTTCCACCAGAGTTTTGGAAACACAGCAGGTCTATAAAGCTTAATTCTCTAGATCTAATGTGGTTGAGTGCTTTCAATGGCAGCTCAATGTTAATGCTAATGCTAACGCTAGGTGTTGTGTGTATTAGGATGAATGATGGTGCTTAATTGTACAGTTGAACATCCTGCTTTCAACAGGACTGTATTAATTCCATCCCATCCACAGGTTTTACTCACTGTGTGTGATTACCAGTCTGTCCCACCTGTCCTTTAATATCGTCCTCAGACGGTTGTTCTGTGATGTAAAGACCATCAAACTCCAGTTTCCTGGCCACCTCCTTCTCCCGTTTAAAGATCACCAACGGTACCTTAAAACCAAACACAAATGTACAGTCAGTGACAGAAAACAGGACAACATCAATGACTAGACTTCAACTAGCATCTTGATTGTTAAACTACAAAATCTTGTGATTTCAATCTGATAAATTCCTCATGATTTTACAGAAATTGATATTGTTATAAGTAACAATTACTTTATTCTTTTACTCAAGAGAAGATTCTCTGAGGAACTAGTAATTATCGATCAGCTCCTGAGAACATAAACCTTGGAGTTCCACAGGGATCCATTCTTGTGCCTGTACTATTTTCTATGATACAAAAAAATTACAATAGCAGTAGGGATGGGAATTGAGAACGGTTCTTTTTGAGAACTGGATCCCAGTAGCTGATTCCTTGGAATCGTTTGCCTGCCTGCTTAGAGATTCTCCTTATCGATTACGCCTTCATTGAGCATGCACGATGACGTCACGCGTACACTGCATTGTTTGGTCAGAACGTAGCCAACATGGTGTTGAGGCAGAAATGTCTAAATGATGACACGAGGTCCACTGGAACACTGTCAAAGCTCCCATGTCTTCAAAAGGGTGGAATATGTTCCAAACATTTGCCAACAGCATGTGATTAATTTATAGGAATGTCACGTATTTGATTTGCTACTTAGCGGCGCTTGTGAATCTAGCGGCAGAATGAACACCAGGCCGTCATCTGGGCCCAGTTCCGGCAAACATGTCGTATCCCCTCAAATACAATTTTCTGAAGGTAGGGGAAAGGAAATGAGGTGCACAACAGACCCCCCCCCCAAACCAGGCCCGGCATCATCTGTTATTATTATTTGTCCATACTGTATATGCTATATTTTCTGGCAGATGAATATAAAAGACAGTTAATGCAAATACACTGTTTGTACTCTTTTATTCCCTCACCCAATGAGAATTGATAAGAATCAGATGATAAGCAAAATCGATAATGGAATTGGAATCGTTTAATATCTTATCGATTTCCATCCCTAAACAGCAGTTGGATTTACATACTGAAATTACATCATGAGTTTACCTATTTGTTTGGGGGTCACGAGAAAGTGGTGACTGTGAAAGTGAAATGAAGATGGAGTAGCGAATGAATTAATGGATCAATAATGTAAAGCGCTTTGGTGGCCTTGAAAAGCGCTACAGAAATCTAAGCCATTATTATTATTATTATTATATTATTATTATTATTATTATTATTATTATTATTATTATTATTATCATTATTATTATTATTATTATTTTCTGTTTTTCTGTGCAGTAGCAGCGGCGTGCTTCAGACAGTAGTATCCGATGATGCAGAAGAAGGAGATGACGGTTGTGCAGGATGGCCAGGATCCGCAGCATGGGCTCCATGTACCCGCTGCTCTCCTCCAGGACGAAGCGCACTGTGACCGGGCTTCAGCGGCTCCCCGGCCTCATCCGTCACACTCCTCCTTCACCTCCACCACTCTGTTCTCACCCAGAGGATCCCACTGAACGCTGCTGTCCTCTGGGCTGTAGACCACTTCACGTTCCCTCAACCCACCGAGGAGGCTGTAGAAACCTGCATCGAGCAACACACTACGCTTTAAAACTATTCATTTCTTTGTTTCTATGATTATAAAATTGTTAGCTTTGTACTGACGTTACCTTATAGAACAAGAGGATGAAGATTGATGGCAAAGGCGACAAACAGAGCTAGCATCCTCATGGTGTAGAAGTTCCTGGCAAAGTAGTCTGCAAAAAAAAAAAAAAAAAAAAAAACACAAAGAAGATTCGCAAATTTGTTTAAATCTGTATCATTTTGTTTTCTCTTACAGAGGTTATCAATGGGCATTATCAAACAGCACTAGAGCAGTAACATTAGGAGTTCCACAGGGTTCCGTTCTTGTGTCCTTTAAATTTTCTATTCATGCCACTTCATAGGCAAAATGTTACAAGACACTGGGGCTTGCATGAAACCTTATGAAAAAAACAACTTCAACAATACTAATAATAATAACAGAGAAGTGGTGTGTACCAGTAGCTTCCTCTGGTAGGCGATGATCTTCTTCCAGAAGGCAGACTCCTGCTGATCCGGTTCATCAGACTTCTTTATGATGCCGTCTTACTTTGGCTTCAGCTTCTCTGTCTTCACAGTTTGTGGTTTCTCTTGTTTTTCTACGTGTCCTTCACTACAATCACAAATGACCACATGATAAACGTAATGCATTACTCAGCATCACCACCTTCCACTTCAGTGTGAATGTGTTTATCAGGGACCAAAACTGGAGGATGCTATGCTTTTTTCTCCCTTTGTCTGATTTAATTGTGGCAGAAATAACGAGTCCAACATCTGCTTGTCTTTTTCAATAGTTTAACAGTAAAATTACATAAGGAAAAGTTGAACATACTCAGATTTTTTCTCTGGTTCACATTCAGTCGCAGGCGTTGCTTCCTTCTCCTCTGATGTAGAACTCTTCGACTGAAAGGAAAATGGAAGAATTAATGAAAAAAACACAGATTTCAACAGATTTTTACGGGTATTTACAGGTGACATTAGCAAACTGGTTCTGTCTAAGAGTTTAATTACACAGAAGTAGACCTTATGCTGAGACTGATCAGTGGTTAACCCTATAAGGACTATCGTTAGAACATTTATTTATGTTGTTTTTACAATAAAAGTGTCAGATAATGTCTTTTTTCGACAACTCTTTTTTTCAGGAAGAACTTAACTTGCAACATCTGGAGATTAATTATCATTATTACATGTAATAAATGTTTAAAACAGCAAAAAAAAAAAAAAAAAACTTTAATTTTTTTATCATATTCATTATGAAAAACTATAAATGTTCATAATGAAACTTTATGAGATTACAGAATAAACTTTCATCCATTGTGTTTATGCCGTACAAATACGAAGTTGTTCATTGACTTCTCGCACAAGAATGTCTCTTGAAAAAGTGACTGCTTGTTTCTTCATTTTCATCTATCTAAATGAATAATGAATTACATGAAAAAGGAAGCTGATTTCTGAGTTTTGCAAACGTTGGTAAGGTGCTAAAACAAATGATTAAAAAAGATATTAAATTATTAACTCCTATGGTTTTATACCCTGCAATAGCATTTAGATTATTTAATTATTACCTCTGCCAAGGAGGTTATGTTTTTGCCGGCATTGATTTGTTTGTCTGTCCAGAAAAATACCGATAAAAACAGTAAAAAAAAAAACAGTGAAACTCGACAAAAACACGTCAAAACACAAGTAGGACACTCCAAACAACTTACTATTATATACAATTATTTACAAGAATTCACTGTTAAAACCTTGCTAAAACGTTGCTAAAAGTAATAAAATCTTCCATCCCTCTCTCACTGACTGCACTCTGCTCCTCTAAGCCCCGCCCACCCTTATGTGTTATCGACCAATAGAAAGAACCCAATCTCAGCTAAAAGATGACATTGGATTCGGTCAATCACCTGGTGCCTCCGTCGGAGCTCGGGCGGGGCCGCTGTGGCCGGTGTCGGAGGGTTTGGAGGAGGGACCGGGGAGTTGAGGAGTTCGGTCAGACTTGCGTTGGGATTGTGCGGGGTGATCTTATACTGGCCCCCTCCCTCCTCAAATCCAGACCGAAGATGTCCGACAGCAGCTCCGTCTCGCTGGTGTTCACCGCCAGGTCGGCCAGGTCCTCTTTGGCAGAGCTCCGGTCCGAGGCTCTCTTGTCTCGGTCGTCCCCTCGCCCCGGACTTCGTCCTGGGTCGGATCGGGCATGTTGGCCAACAGCTCAGACACCTGGGGATGGATGGAGTTCATCGGATCAGGACTTTACAAACACCTCCGATAATGAGATATCTGCAGTGTTGTTTAAGTTGTATTCTAGTGTGCAATGTTGTTTGTTGTTGCTGGTAATTTAGTTCTCTTAGTATTATTATCATTATCATCACTTTATGATAATTATTAGTAGTTCTGCTATTATTAAAATATACAAACACATACATACATACAAACTATGCATATTATTATATCACTTAATTACTTTTTTATTATTATTTCTATTTTTTTCCACTATTACTTTTTAATGTGCAATTGCCTATTTTCTTTTTTATATATCTATTGATATTACTATATCAATAGATATATACTATATTTATATATCTATTGATATTACTATTTTCTTTCCTTGTTGTCTTGTAATATTTCTTATATATATATATACACACACACACACACACACACACACACACACACACACACACACACCATTTGGTGTTGTGCTGTGACTAGAGCCTTAATTTCCTGATGGATCTACACAAATTCTATCTAATCTAATGTAACGTAATCTAATCTAATGTAACGTAATCTAATCTAATTTAATTTAATGTATCTAATCAAATCTAATCTAACCTAATGTAGCATAATCTAATCTAATGTAACGTAATCTAATCTAACCTAATGTAACATAATCTAATCAAAACAAATCAAATTTAATGTAATCTAATCTAATCTAACCTAATGTAATGTAATGTAATCTAATGTAACGTAATATCCAATCTAATCTAACCTAATTTAATCTAATCTAAACTAATGTAACATAATCTAATGTAATCTAACCTAATCTAATCTAATGTAATCTAACCTAATCTAATCTAAATAATCTAATGTAATCTAATCTAATCTAATCTAATCTAATCTAAACTAAACTAATCTAATCTAACATAACCTAATCAAATTGAATCGAATCTAATCTAATAACATAACATAACATAACATAACATAACATAACATAACATAACATAACATAAACATAACATAACATAACATAACATAATCTAATCTAATCTAACCTAACCTAATCTAATCACCTTGATTGTCTTGGCGCCCTCCACCAGGTTTCCACCCATGAAGGTGTTGTAGAAGATCCTGCAGAACCCTCTGGCGACGCTGAAGGCCACATGGAGCAGTCCCAGCAGCACAGACCAGTAGAAGGACACCAGCGTGGTCACCATGTCCTTCACGTCGTTCTTGATCCTCTTCATCTGCTTCTTCAGACTCTTCATGGACAGCACCTGCAAATGGAACCCCAACATTTACACAGTCTGTCACACAACCCAACATCCAAAAAAGAGGCTCTTAAATGTATGGACTTAAGTTTATTTAAAGTGTAAAAGGAAAATACTATAAGTGTATGAGTGTATGAGTAGTTTTCATTCTGCACTATAACTAACAGTATTTACACAGGTTTAGATGTTCTGAAGTTTAGTCTAAAACAGAAGTCCTACATAAGTCCAGTCAGGCCCATTAGTACATGGACACTAAGTTTTACTCCAGACTTTTTATCTGCTTCATTTGTCATAGAACATCCAGGGAACAGGACACATGTGGACAGTGTTCTAGTAACTTCTGAGCCTCTGAAAATGGAAAGACTACATTTAAAACAGTTGTAATTCCTAAACGGTTAATGCAGTGTTTTGTTAAACCCTTTAGTTAAAGCTGAACGTACACACTTCAATCACATGTAGATTGTGCCATTTCAGATCCATTGTGGTGGTGAACAACATTATAACACTGGTGTCCAAATACTTATGAACCTGAATGTATATTATGTGTGTATGTATATATATGTGCTTACATGTACATATGTTCATGGGGGATACATATACATCATGACGCATTTCATATGTGTGTGTATGCATTTGTACTTACGAGGGCCGTTCAATAAGTTCATGGCCTCACCCAGAACAGAACAACACAGACTGATAATTTATATTTTATTTTCAACATAATCTCCATTTACAGCAATGCACTTGGTCCATCGATGTTCAAGCATCACTATTCCATCATGAAAGAATGTAACATCCTGTATATAACAACCAGTATTTCTGGGTGAGGCCATGAACTTATTGAACAGCCCTCGTAGGTGTATGTATATGTGTGTATGCACGTATAGATATATGTATGTATGTATGTAGATGTATAATACCTCCCTTTTTTTCTCTCCTCTCTCAGTGATATTTTGTACTTATGTTTAAATATAAGTTTGCGTCTCACAAACTGCGTTACATTTGTTCAGGACGATAGGTGGCTTGCTTTGTGATGTTTTTTTTTTTTGTTGAATGTGTGTTTTGTACACGTTCTCTTCTGTATAAAAACAACAATTCCTATTGTTTAGATATGTTTTTTGCACTACTGCTGTAAAAAACTCAAAAACAATTACTGAAAAACCAAAACATAAAAAAATAAGCTGATAGTGCACTTCAATGAAGGGTTCCATGCTGTTGATGGAAATCATAAAAGTGTCTTTTTTTTTTCTCTACTCTGTGCTCTTTCACCTTGATGAGCAGGAGGACGTTGTATCTCAGTGCCAGCAGCGCCATGCGGACCGTGGTGAGTGAGAAGAAGCCCATCTCTGGGTTTTCCTCATCTGGTTTCTCGCGCTCACTTTCCTCCTTCACGGCCGAGCGTTCGCCGGCGTCTGACATCTGCGCCGCCAGCTGCATCTCAAAGATGGTATCCTCGCAGAAGTTGACGAACAGCTCCATTCTCCTTCTCCCCTCCTTCGTTGACCACGTCGAATATGAACTGGCGCTTGGACTCTTTGACCTGGACACAGAGGTCATGAGGTTCAGAAAAGCCGCTGGGAACTCACCCAACCGGTCGGTTTAAGGGACGCGTCTTTACCTGAGGTTTCTCCCACTGCGTCCGACTGGATTCGCTGATTTCGAAGTAGACCCTCTCGATGCGTTTGGCGCTGCCCATGATCTCGATCCGGCCCAGGTACGGCTGGAAGTAGTTGAGGACGCTCTCCGCCAGCTCCAGGAAGGTCTGCAGAGGGTGTCATGAGGCATGTGCTCCGACAGGTTGGTGAGCAGGACTGCCACGTTGAAGCCGATGTCCTTCAAAACACAGAGTTGGACTTTTACAGCATCACACAGACGTCTACGTAGCTGAAGTCAGATCCATGACACCACAATAAAACATGTCACCAGTGTGTAAGTGTTTCTGCGAGGTGTACTGATGAACAAACACTAGGTCAGGATCCACTGGAGGTTTTATTTCAGTCACAGTGTTTAAGTTCAAGCTTGGAAAGGTTTTTTTTTTTTTTTTTTTTTACCAACTATTTAGTGTTAAAGGTGTCATTTATTTGTGCTTAATCCTCCTATTATCCTCAAACATTACTAACACATTTTACAGCGATTTACCTCCAGAAAATAATTTACATAAAATTGTTGACCAAGTTTTTGTGTCAAGCACTTTGTTTATTATTATTATATTATTATTATTATTATTATTATTATT
Organism: Sphaeramia orbicularis; assembly: GCF_902148855.1. Lineage (NCBI taxonomy): Eukaryota > Metazoa > Chordata > Actinopteri > Kurtiformes > Apogonidae > Sphaeramia > Sphaeramia orbicularis. Next base: position 3,409,722 of record NC_043975.1, read on the forward strand.
ATTATGTTATTATTTTATTGTACTTGAGATGATCAGTTTAGAGTGCAGGCATGTGTAGTTGGACAGACTTGGATGTGATCAACTCCAGGTCTACACTAATTTCCTCATGTTGGCAGGAGTTCACTAGTCCAGCTGTTTCCCACATGCCCATGCTCTTAATCTCAATGGGATTTTTTCCTGGTTAAATGAAGGTTCATAAATAAATAAATAAACTAGAAGACCTCCGCCAAGGCTGATCAGTGCCCCCCCCCCGTGGGCCCCCCCACGCCAAGGAGGTTATGTTTTTGCCAGGGTTTGTTTGTTTGTTTGTCTTTGTCTGTTGTCTGTCCGTTAGTGTGCAACATAACTCAAAAAGTTATGGACAGATTTGGATGAAATTTTCAGGGTTTGTTGGAAATGGGCCCCCCCGTGGCCCCCCCACCCCCAATCACCACCAAAATTTAATCATTTCTTCCTTATCCCATTTCCAACAAACCCTGAAAATTTCAAAATCTGTCCATAACTTTTTGAGTTATGTTGCACACTATCGGACAGACAAACAGACAGACAGACAAACAAACCCTGGCAAAAACATAACCTCCTTGGCGGAGGTAATAAATCCTGTGACAATAACGTCATACCTTTGCTGGTTCATGAAATCTCTCCACAAACTCTTCATAGTCCAGCAGCTCATTCTCATCGGTCTCTGCACAGGACAGGAGGAACTCCGTCTCAGACTGGGTGTAGTGTTTATGACTCTCCATGGCCTTGTGGAAGTCCCTCTTAGAGATGACGCCTGTCGGGTCACAGTTGGACATTAGCCAGATCTTCCTGCTTTTATATGGTGTTCGCTCTTTATCCAAATAAAAATTCCAGACTTTTTCAAAACTGCTATTTTTATCCCCCAGACCTCGACTTTATGTATTTTATATTTGCATTACTTCTTTTTGGGTTGAGATTGTACCTGTTGTGTGTAGTAGAACAGTTCACGTTAAAATATAGGAATGAATGGATGCATAATTCACAATAAATGATGTTTTACTGACAGAAACGTTTTTAAAACTGAAAATCAAAAAAGTGCATGAATATCACCCAAACAAGTTTCACCAGAATCATTCCAGTATCAACTGGTAAATTAAATCATATTAGGGTTTTTATATGTTTTCCTCATGTACAGTCGCAGAAGAAATTATTAGACCATCAAAGTTACGAAAAACCATGGTTATGCAATCCAGTCCTAACTCCTGTGTGTGTCATGTGACTAAAACAGACAGAAAAGAAAACATGGAATGTCTAAAAGCACTGTTTTGTCAGTACATTGACGTTATATTGATGGAAGAACTGAAGTGATTTTGGTTATTATGAAAGAAAACATTGTAAATGGATAGATATCAGCTCTGAAATAAACTACGATGAGCTAGTTTTGTTATCATTATATTTGTCCAAATAATGGACCTTTAGTTGTACTAGGCATTAAAATGAACAAGAAACTGAAGAAAACAAGGGGTGGTCTAAGAATTTTCCAGACATGTTTCAAAATTCCATACTTTTTTAAGGACTTTCCAGTCCTGCTCAAACACCCTGGTTTTCATTATCTGCATTTATGTTGCTGGTTCTTCCAGTGTTTAATCAGATCAATCAAAGCCCATCCTTCCTTTTTCCGTCGGGTCGTACTCCTTGAAGGGTGCTGACGAGGTGAGGTCTTTGAGTTTGAGGAAACAGTCGAAGAACTTGAGGATCATCTCCACATTGTTGGAGGATTCCCCAACAGGTCCACCATCTGCTTCACAATGGTTCCATTCACACACATTTCCTGGTAAAAAACAGCACAAAATGGACTGAGTGTATGTTGTCTATACCACAGGTTTGTCAAACATACGGCCTGGGGACCAAACTGGGTCGCCAAAGAGCCCAGTCCAGCCTGTGGGATGAATTTATGGAAAGCAAAAAACTACACTGAACATACTAAAAAGTGATTTTAATCCAGGTTCTACAAACAAACAAATATGATCTAAAGTGGGTCACGACCAGTTAACCCTGTAACACCAAACATATACGATTGATAAACATGATTTTGAAGCCCTCTACATGATCAGTGTGATATTTTTCTTGAAAAAACTGATGTATACAATAGATACATGTAATACACAGATAATCCACCAGGGGGAGGAGTTCATTCACCAGACACCTTTCCAGTGACACTACAAGACTGTCATTAATGAGGAAGGAGGAAGAACTGGGACCATTTAGAAAAGGAATGACCAATTTGTCAGACATGTCTGGTTATATTATGTTTTGTTTGTTTAAAAATAATAATATTTAAGCACTGAGACCCGATGGATCAAATATGATACAAAACTGAAACTCATACATAGAAACTGATATTTGAAAAAACATTTTTGGTTGTTCAGAAGGACCAATAAAGGCTCCAGTTTCAAAGATAATATATGATAAAATATATAAATAATGACAACTACAAACTACAAATGTGTCTCTTCGTTTTACTGTAAAAAAATTACATGAAAATGTTTCCATACAAACAAAAGAGAATAAATTGTACAAACATGAACAACATGAAATGACTTAAGAGAAGTGCAATTGTACCAATATTCTGCCTGTTATTAACAGTGCTGTGTATTTGTAGATCCACTGGGATCTGTAAGTTATAATATATATGTGTAAATGATAAACTGAGGCAGAATATCATTAAAATTGCACTGATTTTTCTGAAGAAATTTAAGGTTGTTCATACTATTCACATTTTCTTAAAGGTTAGCATGTAGATGTAAACATTTTCCTGAAGGTAATTTCACTTTTTTCACTCTAAAACACAGAGAAATATTGGAGTTGTCATTATTTAGAAGCTATTAAGTTATTTTTACTGGTCTGGCCCAGTTCAGCTCTATTGGTTTGGATGTGGAACCTGAACTAAAGTGAGTTCGACACCTCTGGTCTGTGTTATCAGCTAAAACACTGATTCACTTCTACACATTTTGATGGATTTTTTTTTTTTACACTAAGTTTTTATTAGTTATTCATCATTTTGTCATACACAACATAAACAACTAGAAGCACTCGGAGAGTGCAGACCCCCGCCAAGGCTGATCAGTGGCCCCCCCCGTGGGCCCCCCCACCCCCGATCACCACCAAAATTTAATCATTTCTTCCTTATCCCATTTCCAACAAACCCTGAAAATTTCATCCAAATCTGTCCATAACTTATTGAGTTATGTGCACACTAACTGACAGACAAACAAACAAACAAACCCTGGCAAAAACATAACCTCCTTGGCGGAGGTAACAATCAGCAACAGATAATAGACACAATCTAATAGTAATGATAATTTTGGCTACAGTTATGAAATAGCAATTAAGTTACCCAATTAATTTAATTTTAGAGCAGCACTTTACATAGCATTTCACAGGACTAAGAGACAAACCACCCATTAACCCTTTATCAGGCAAGTGACTATTTTGGTAATTTCCACAAACATTAAATACGAGGCCAATCCCATACCTCAGTGAGGTCCAGAATCATGTTGGTTTTGATAAAACTATAGAGTAATTCTGAGAGATTTTATTGAAATTTTGAAGCTGTAAATAGTGAATATGAGTGATTTTTGTCAGTTTATGACCTTAAAACAGATGTTTTATTGCATGTGTTTACTTTTTAGCAAGTGCCGCTCAGATGTTTTATGGTAAAAAGAGTGAGATGACGATGTCCAATAACATACAATGGTTGAAATTTTGAATTTCAGAGTATTTCAATGAGTGACCTACAAATTAATTGTATTTAAAGAAACTAATCCATACATTTTGATGCATTTTATATGTTTTTCTATTGTAAATCTGTATTTCTGAAGTGTTCTGCTGTCTAGAGGCTGTGCTCAGGTCTGATTAACAGGAGAGGATTAACTTCCACCTGACTATCCCTATATTTCACACCCCTGGTCTCAGGTCTTGTTTTCTTTTTAAATTAAAGGACTGTAACTCACCCTCCAGCATCGACAGCAGCATCACCACCATGTCTTTCTGCAGATCCATCAGTTCTTTCAGCAACTCAATCTGACTGGAATCCTTCATTTGAAAAAAAAAAAAAAATACAGGAGGAAAAATCACTTTCTAAATATTTCTTTTGATTACCTGTTGACATCTTTTTCAGCTGCTTTACGCTTGTCCTTTACTTGACGTTCGACAGATAAACTCCAATCCAGGCAGGTCTGAGACGGGTTTGACTAAATTCTCACTCTTAAAATAATGTCAAGTGTCGCTGAACTTATGTAGGATTTCACAAAAACATCAGTTCTGACATTCTGTTTGGTGTCATAGTTGAATTTGTGTTACAGCGTCTCCAAACTCCAACAGAGGCTGTGCTCATTCATGCATTTACAAGGCAAAGGCACCAACTTCATTTACATCAGTAAACAGGGATTTGTATAAAATCTCATGAGTTTGTCTCATATGTCTGGGATTTTACATCATTTATGATCATGCCGTACTCACACTACCACTTTGTGCAGGTTCTTTGTGAATTTCATGCTATATTTGGTCTCATTTGCAATGGTTTTGTATCCGCTAAAGCAGTGGAATATTTGTGGAACTGTCCACATGACTGTTGGCGAGAATTTCCCAGATCCTCTGATTCAATCTAAATGAGACTGGCTGAAGCTTGACAAAGAGTAGATATTTTTTAAGGCTTTTCTAACAGTCACACACAGGACAAGGAAGTGTTTGGGGTTGTTGCACTTTTAACACAATAACTCACCTGGGACAGTTTCATTTGCATGTGAGCAAAGACATGTAAGAAACCGACCACAGCGTCCCATAAACGACTGTGAGCTAAACTCTGCTGGTTCCCAGTACAAGGACCCTGAAACAGCAGAAAACAACCAGTATCACATACACATCAGGTTGAGGAATCAGAACTGGACGAATATTGTACACACTAACAGCATCTTAAAGTTTAAATAAGATGTATTTGACTATTGAGGAATAAGGAATAAATCAGGACATAAAACAGCTTTAATAACTGAATAACCTGATTTAACCCATAAAGACCCAGTGTTACTTTTCTGGCAGTTCCCAAATGAATTTTTCTCTCTGTTTAACATTTCTTACGCAATTTATCACCATTTATAATATTATCCTCTGCATTTTGCATTTCTTCAATAAAAATCAGGTATTTTCCCAGATTTAATTCATTGATCATGTAGATATTCATAAAAGCTCAGATTAAAGTTAATTATCAGAATAATAGAAACAGAGAAAAATGAAGAAAATGTGACTTTTTCAACAAAATTTATCATTAACTGAACGTAAACCAAGTGTGTCCATCCACTGTCATGGGTTTTACTGGTGAATCAATGCTGTAGAAGATGACGGTGTTTCAAAATATATCATTAACTGGATATAGAAACTGCATTTGCAACCATATTTTGTTGATTTTTAATTCATTTTATTTCTTATTTCATTGATTTTTTTGTTCATTTTTTTTGCTTATTTTCTCCACGTTAATGATTATATTGTAATTTTTCATACTTGTTTTTGTTCATTTTATTAGTTATTTTATTATTTTTGTTTTCTTTTCATTTTGTGTGTGTCCATCCACTGTCATTGATCCAACTCCATGGGTTTACTGGTGAATCAATGCTGTAGAAGATGACAGTGTTTCCATGGTAACTACGGAGCCTCTGTTTTGTACATTCTTAATTAATTTGGTTCATTTTTATTCATTTTATTTCTTATTTCATTGGTTTTTTGTTCATTTTTTGCTTATTTTCTCCATGTTAATTGCTATATTGTAAATTTTCATAGTTGTTTGTTCATTTTATTTGTAATTTTATTTATTTTGTTTTCTTTTCATTTTGTGTGTCCATCCACTGTCATTGATTCAACTCCTTGGGTTTTACTGGTGAATCAATGCTGTAGAAGATGACGGTGTTTGCACGGTAACTACGGAGCCTCTGGACGTCCAAATGGGTCATATCTGATAACCATGAAAAGATGAAGAACTGTATTTTACACCAATTATTTAAATGTTTTGATAGGATTAATGGTAAATGACTTTGTTTGTCAGTGGTTGTTTGGGTCTTTATGGGTTAAAAAACTTGAGTTCATATATTTAAGCTGTTCGTTCTTTTACTGTTACACTTTTCATTGCTGTACCTGGATGTACTCTGTGAGGGTGTGAAAACTTGCTTGGCCACGTTTATTGCCTTGGAGAAATTCCTCTGGCCCTGTTCATCTATGACATCTTTTCCAGAATAATACCAGTAGAAGTCACTGATCGACTCCTGGAGCAGAGTCAGAGGAGGATGTTAGAAAAAAAGAAGAAAATAATCAGATATGATGGTTATAAACATCAATCAGCGAATATATAAGTACATAAGGTACATCTCTAATGGAAATACAGTTTCAACCTCCGAAGTGTGACTTTATTTGCACAAAACACAATATTTTCAACACTCCTTCGAAAAACAATGAATAAAACCTAAATTCCATCGTAAAATTAAGTGTTAAATAATATATAATCATAACAATAACCTGGACTCTGAGGAGGTAGTCGACGGTGGAGATGATGATGTTGACCGTCGTATTGTTTCCTGTTTGCGTCCTCAAGTAGTTCTGGAAATCTACAACAGGATTGTTATATTATGACTCATAATCATTTCCAGGATTCTGACTTGTGTTGTTAAATTTTATCAAACATACAAACTGTGGAAAATTGTCGGCTGCTATTTTTATCAGAATATGTGATTTTTAGTGACGTCTAGTGGTGAAGTTGGAGATTGCAACTAAACTTCCCCATAAAAAAATCCCTCATTACAGTCTGTGTTATTTGTCTGTCTAGGCTTTTTTTTTTTTTAGTTAAGGGGATATTAACAAACATAGGACCTAACTGTAATGCACCTGAATACTGGATAACATCTGCTATTAAATGGAGAGGAGCCATATTTAGCATCTATTTTACTTGAACAATGGATATATGTGAGTAATATTAGACTGAAAATTAAATAACACAAGTGCATATAATGGGAAAACACATTTAAACATGGTAAATACAAGTCATTTTTTTCTCTGATATGTATTAAAATGGGTAAAAATACAGAAATGTCAGCAGTTGACTTAATTATATTTTATTTCTTAGAATGAAGTGGGTGATTTAGTCGGTCTGCATGTCTTCATAGACGGTAAAAGTTAAATAAAATAAAATTAATAAAAGCAGACACTCTTCTGAAGACTTTTTTTTAATATGACCATTATGAAGGCATCTGTCCATGGAGGAGGATTAGGGCCTGTGAAAAAATAACCCCAAAAAATTAAGGTCCAATATCTTTATTATGATCATTATTATCATTATTATTATTATTAAATTTAAAAGTCAGAATTCTGGGTTTAATCTCGGAATTCTGACTTTTTTCTCAGAATTCTGACTTTTTTCTCCAGTTAGTGTCTATTTTATTTTAACAATGGATATATGTGAGTAATATTAGACTGAAAATTAACAGGGTAACAAGGGGTCAGAAACGAGTGCTAATAATGGCAAAAACACCTTTAAACATAGCAAATACAAGTCATTTTTTTTCTGTGATATGTATTAAAATGTGTAAAAATACAGAAATGTCAGCAGTTGACTTAATTCTATCTTAATTATTAGAATGAACTGGGTGATTTAGTCGGTCTGCATGTCTTCATAGACTAAAAGTTAAATAAATAAAATTAATAAAAGCGGACGCTCTTCTGAAGACTTTTTAAAATATGACCATTATGAAGGCACCTGTCCAAGGAGGAGGATTAGGGCCACTTGGAAAAAAATAAATCGAAAATAAGGTCCAACATATTTTTAATTTTAAATTATTATTATTATGAGAAAAAAGTCAGAATTTTGGCTTTAATCTTGGAATTCTGACTTTTTCCTCAGAATTCTGACTTTTTTCTCACAATAATAATAATAATATAATAAAATAATAATAATACAAAAACATATTTGACCTTAATTGTTTTTTTCCCGGTGGCCCTAATCCTCTTCCGTACCTGTCAACCACATTCTGTATCTGAAATAATTACTTCAATTACTTTTGTTGTGACCAAAGTATCCTTTTCTGTGTTTTCCTTATTCTTTTGCAGGATGTTAATGGGGTTAACTGCAGACTGATAGGTTGACAGATGAGCTGCCTGATAGCACCATAATATAATTATATTAAATATAACATATATTATGAGGAAAAAGTCACAATAATGCAAATATCAAGCTTTGGCATTAACAGAAAAAAGTCTGAATTATATGGGTAAAAAGTTGCAGTATCCTGGAAATAAAATTGTAACATTTCGCAAAAAAAAGTTAATTCATGAAAAGTCACAATTTCAATGGTAATATTAAAAGAATAAAGCTGTAAAAGTATTAATGTTCTGGAAAAATGTCACAATATTACAAAAGTCATCAAACACAGTTAAATCTTTGCCGATGAAGATCTGGAGTCGGCCCCCATCATAGATCTTCATTATCAGCTCAGTGCTACTAATGTGCTAATGCTAATGCTATGTTCTGTGTGTTATGGGGAGTGTAGAGTGTGTTACCCTTTAACATTTAACCTTAACCTTTAATCAAGTGACCTTTTTGGTAATTTCCACACATTACAGACTGTGACATCAACAGTTAGAGTAAGTCACCAATCTCAGGTCCAAAGTGGTCTCCAGGGTCTGTAAGGTCCACCTGTGCATGAACAGTGAGTGGACCTGCCATGTTCAGTACCATGAAGTAAAGGTACTAATGTAAGGAATGATGTTCAAAGGGGTCACGTGGATGTGGACAGGGGTCTGGACCAGCACACATGGGAGTCTAAGGTTCTAAAATACATGTTCCTTTTATATTACATGTGTTTTTCCTGTATTTTTTTATGTTCACATTTGATTTCTTTATTTTGGCCACTTACGGTAAGGGACCAAATATGGTAACTTCACTGACCTTGATTTTCTACAACAATAAAATATTTTGAACAATTTCACAAAAGTAATAAAGTCTTGTTATGTCCACCAATACACACTAAGGTTGATTTTGGATTTCAGAGTATTTCTATGAGGGAACTATAATGGGTTAAAGAATAAAAAAAAATGTTTATTTATAGTAATAAATAAAATAAAATAATAAAATATAGTAACAATTTATAAAAATAATTCCAGGAAAAAAAACATATTCTTGCCATTTTCTTAAAATCACCTGACTTTATCTGCATAAGACTGAAACTCTTTCCTCTAAATATTATGACTTAATTCTTGATAAATCCTTTCCTGTCATTAGTCGCTTTTCCATTGACCCTCAGATTGCGTGAATATAACTTGCGCATAAAAATTTACCTAATGGATAAACAACAATTTCACCAAAACTCCTGTTTTCTGATAAATAGTTTTTGTAAGAGGCGTTTTTTTGGGCGTGCGCAATTGGTTTATCACTCAAAACTGCGATGGAAAGACCTTTTTCCACAAGTAGAGTCGTGAATAAAAAAAAAAACAAAAAGCTGACTGATGTTACAACAAGTGAAGAGTTTTAAAAGAAACATGGACACACCAGGAACCCAATCATTTTTTAAGTTAGTACGAGATAGAGGGGTAATATATAATAATAATGAATATATCTGTAAATCAACACCATATTTACATTTGTCGCCATGTTTACGGAATGACCTCTCTTGTCATCTCGCAATAATAAATAAACAAATCATTGCATTTGTGATTTAATGGAAAAACCGACATTACGCACTTCTGTTTTTTCAACATTTAGTAAATATCGGTAAAGTTTTGCACAGATGTCCAATGGAAAAGCGACTATTGCGAACTCTACTCCTCTCCTGTATATTTCCTCTCAAACCTCCAGAATCATTGCGTCCCGGTTCCGCGTGAACACACCTGAGTTGTGTCCTTCACAGAGCAGCTGCAGGAAGCGGAAAAGGTCACAGGTGAACTCATCATCCTGCATGACCTTCTCACCTGGCCAGAGAGAAGAAACACACATCCACACGCACATACATGCACACGCACACAAACACACACCAACACACAGACAGACAGACGGACAGACAGACGCCCATGCAGACGCACACGTAGGCACAAGCAACGCCACAACACGGCATGGATGCACACACATTCATATAGACAGACACACGGACACATAAAGAGAGTCAGGGAACACGGAAGACCACAAGTAGGACAAGGATAGACACACAAGAAGATGGAGAGTGAAGAAGTGTTAATGGGAGGAAAACCCCCAGCGTCGTCTTTCAGTCAGTGAACGGTGTACGACCAGAGGAACAGCGCTCTGATCCCAGACCAACACACAAACCAACACAGGCTGTGGATGGGCGGTGGAGGTCGACAACCGCAGCATTTTACACTCAGGTCTGCACTTTCAGCATGGACGCAGGGAGGCCCACCTAGGTTCCCTGGTAGCCTAGCTATGTTCCCCGGTGCCTATGTTCCCTAGAACTTATGTTCCCAGGTGCCTATGTTCTCTAGTGCCTATGTTCCCCGGTACCTATGCTCCCTGGTATCTATGCTCCCTGGTATCTATGTTCCCTGGTGCCTATGTTCCCTAGAACTTATGTTCCCAGGTGCCTATGTTCTCTAGTGCCTATGTTCCCCAGTACCTATGCTCCCTGGTATCTATGCTCCCTGGTATCTATGTTCCCTGGTGCCTATGTTCCCTAGTGCTTATGTTCCCTGGTGCCTATGTTCCCCTGGCCTATATTCATTGGTGCCTATGTACCCTGGTGCCTATGCTCTCCGGTATCTATGCTCCCTAAAATCTATGTTCCCCAGTGTTTATGTTCCCTAAAGCCTATGTTCCCTGGTGCCTATGTTCCCTACTGCCTATGTTCCCAGGTGCCCATGTTCCCCGGTGCCTATGTTCCCTAGTGCCTATGTTCTCTGGTGCCTATGTTCCCTAGTGCCTATGTTCCCGGTACCTATCCTTGGTACCTATGCTCCCAGGTGCCTATGTTCCCCAGTGCCTATATTCCCCATACCTATGTTCCCCAGTACCTATATTCCCCGGTACTTATGTTCCCCAGTGCCTATGTTCCCTAGTGCCTATGTTCTCTGGTGCCTATGTTCCCTAGTGCCTATGTTCCCAGGTACCTATATTCCCCAGTATCTATGTTCCCCAGTACCTATGTTCCCTGGTACCTGTGATAGGAATGGAACATAGGGCGGAGCTCTTCTCAGAGCATTTAACATGGTGGTAGGGGCCTCTGATTATACTGCTTTCTTTGGTGGGAGTTATGGAGGAGCGACTGTGCTAAAATGCTGCTTTGAACCGTAAAATGCCAACAAGAAATAGAACAGAACAAAACAGGGTCATAGAGGAGGATGAGACACTGCACCGGAAGTGACACACTATAGAAACCACAGCTGAGTACATTCATAGAGGGATGACAACGAACTGACTGGGCTGAGGGAGAGAAATCTGATGTCGGAAACAGGCTCAAAGTGCACTTTTAACTACTTTTAGTAGAATATTATTGAACTACGGGTCGAATTAAACGCATCTGCTGTACGAGTCATACTCATAACTACTTAGAAAAGGGGAGTAGTCGAAATGCACTGTTTGACATCCCTGTTCTTGTATGTGCATAAAATTTAAAGCCTAAAGCATGGAGAGCAGCAGTAAGACCCCACCCCAGGATTCAGTTACAGTTTTATTAACCATTAAAGTGATGTCACACAGTAAAACATGGTTTAAGGTGCAAAGTGAAGGTGGTGAAGCTCATCAATGCTGGTGATAATGGAAATTAGTAAAGTCTTTAATACTTTAACAATATTTAAGTATAATTTTGTTAGTGATAACATCTCATCATGTCTGTTTTCAAATCCATTTGAGCCTATTTCAAAGTGCAAAAATTACACTGAAGACATAGTAAGCCAAGGGTGTTCAATATGTTTAAGTTCAGGTTCCACATCCAGACCAATTTGATCTTAAGTTGGTAAAAAAAAATAGGACCAAGGGTCTTGTAGTGCAACGGCATATTTAAAGACATTAATTAACATTCATATGACCTTTCAAGGTCAAAGGTCATGGCACCAAAATGAAAGCCCAATGCGATTTCCAATCTATTGTCAACAGTAATTATATCAATATCTCAACTGTTTAAGTTATAGCACTTTGAATTTTTCTCATTATAAACCAATGAGGATTTTTAAATGTCAAAATTCCAAAAGAAAAAAAAAAATCAAAAAATTGGTATGTACCAGTAATTCTTTCAACAAACTGGCAAGACCTTACCCCATGGAACCTCTGTTGTGAATTCAATTGATTGTGGCTGATAGTTTTTGAGATGAAAGGTCAGACACCAAGGTCATCTATATCCAGATTTCTAGAAGGTTCAAGGTCACTCAAGGTCAAAGGTCATGGCACCAAATGAAAGCCCATATGTGACTACCTATGCTATTGCCAATAGTAATTATATCAATATCTTCAACTGTTTAAGTTATAGCACTTTGAATTTTTCCCATTATAAACCAATGGGGTTTTTTAAGATTTAAAAAATTCATTAAAAAAAAAAAAAAAAAATCAAAAATCAACATTCCTCAATTCTTTGAACAAGCGTGGTAGACCTTACCCCATGGAACCTCTGCTGTGATTTCAATTGATTGTGGCTGATGGTTTTGGAGAAGAAAGGTCGACCCAAGGTCATCTATATCCAGATTTCCTTCTAGAAATTTCAAGGTCACTCAAGGTCAAAGGTCATGGCACCAAATGAAAGCCCATATGTGACTTCCTACCTATTACTTATAGGAATTATATCAATACCTTCCACTGTTTTCACTTTATTCTCATTATAAACCAATGGGGATTTTTAAAATTTCAAAAATCCTAAAAATTTCAAATATCAATATTTCCCAATTCTTTGAACAAACTTGCCGACTTACCCCAAAGATGTTCCACAACATTTCAAGTCCTTAAACCTTTACTTTTCCCCTCAACCTAGAGCCAAAACCACCCCCCCTACCCAAAATCCTGCTGGGTGAGATGCTCCCTAACGTCTGCCACTTTATAATGCTTTTTTTTTTTTTAGTGAAAGAGATTTAACGAGTAATTCCGTTCATGTGGTGTGATCGTATTTAGGCACTTTGAGGCTTCTTTTCAACACAGTGATAAACCAGATGAAGGGTGTTCATTGTTCACAACTGAAACAAAACAATGAGAACAGATTAACTTATTTGAAAGTTTGTGTCTATGGATGTAAATGACAAACTAATGGTATGTGACAGCACAGAAAGAATATCCTCTGGTCTATCAAAAACCTACGAATGGATTATACTTTATAATGTGACTACAATCCAACATTGTATTTAAGTGAAAGTATATCAAAACAAAACTCATCAGAAAATGGAACAGGTTATTGAAAGAAAGGTTTTCACGGAAGTAAAACAATCATGGAGGACAAGAGCACTGACTACAGAACACAGCTCAGCCGGTAAACACAGAAGAAGAAGAAGAAGAAGAAGAAGAAGAAGATGGAGGAGAGGAAGGAAAAGAAGACAAAGATGAAGAAGGAGAAGAAGGAAAAGGGGGAGGAGAAGAAGAAGAGGAAGAAGAAGAAGGAGAAGGACAGGAAGAAGACAAAGAAAAAAATAAGAAGAAGAAGAAAAAGGAGAAGAAGGAGGAGGACAAACAGGAGGAGAAGAAGAAGGAGAAGAAGAGGGAGACAAAAGAGAGGAAGAAGATAGAGGAGGAGGAGGAAGGAGGAAAAGGAGAAGGACAAACAGGAGAAGGAGAGAAGAAGGAGATGAAAAAAGGAGGAAAAGAAGGAAAAGAAGACAAAGAAGATGAAGAAGGAGAAGTAGGAGGAGAAGGAGAAGAAAAAGATGACGAAAAAGATGAAGAAAAAGAAGGAAACAAAAAAGAGGAAGAAAAAGAAAAAGGAGACAAAGAGGAAGATGATGGAGAAGGAAAAGAGGAAGAGGGAGAAGAAGGAAGAAGAAAAACAAAGAGAAGAAGAAGAGGAAGGAGAAAAAGACAAAGAAGAAAAAGGAGACAGAGCAAGAAGAAGAGGGAAAAGAACTAGAAGACAGATCAGAGTTCACCCTCCATCAGACCAATAACAACCACTTTAAAGTCCAAACATGAACAGGGAAAGAGAAAAGAAAAGAAGAAGTAAAGACAGGATGAAGACAGAACAGACATAAAGTGAAAATGACAGGAGCAGCGCTGCAACCACTATTTATGATGCATTTGACAGGTTTAACAAAGATCCCTGATCCAGACTGATGCATTTATTAAGTATTTATTTATTATTGTTGTGACTTTTTACTTTTATTTATATATTTACGTAAACACTTCTCCATTTAATCATGTTTTTTGAGTAGCCAGATCGGCTACCAGTAGCTTGCTTGTTAGCCAATTTAGCAAACAAAATAACAACAGCTAATGTTAGCTAACGACAGCTCACCAATTCAGTTCATCTTCTATTTTAGATAACTAAATCTAGACCACGTTTTACCTTCAATAAATTAGGTTTGTAGTAGGGGCTAGATGCTAGCATGCTAATTAGCATTTAACTATTACATGTCTAGCTTGCCACTTGAAGAGACTGAGGCAAAGAGAAGACAGAAGCGTGAATTTCTTAGTGATTTTATTCAAATCCAAGAAATCCGCCAACATTTACAGCAGATTCTGGGCTAAAGACATACGATCAAATACATACAAGTTTAATTTCTATTTTTTTGAGTACCCATATTAGCTAACTTTACCTTGCTAGTGAGCGAACTTTAGGTGACAGAATAATACCAGCTAATGTTAGCTAACAATAGCTTACCAGTTCTATTTCACTGCTAGTAAAAAAAGATAACTAAATCGAGAACACATTTTGATTTATTTTGACTAAATTTGTGGTATGGATCAGATGCTAGCATACTAATTAGCATGTCTAGCTGTTAGCATAGCTCTTAAAAGACATCTACCATTTTATTCTTGCATGTTTTCTTCAGTTTTTCCATTGCATCTTATAGAGGATTGAGTCGAGAGAAGACAGAAGTGTGAATCTTACCTTTTATAACTTATAAAATTCTTAGCAATTTTATTTAAACACAAGAAATCCGCCAAAATTTACAGCAGACAAAATATTAAATATTACCTTTGAAAATAAACATTTTTTATCACTGGTTTTAGTAGTTAGAAATGCAAGATTTATACGATCAAATACATAAAAGTTTAATTTGTATTTTTTTAAGTAGCCAAAATCAGCTAACATTAGTAGCTAGTAAGTTAAGTTCAGCAAACAAAATAACTGCAGCAAATGTTAGCTACGGCAGCTAACCAATTCAGTTTATCTTCTATTTTAACCACTAGTTAAGAGAAAGATAACTAAACCTAGAACGCATGTTACTTGAACAAATAAGGTTAGCAGTAAGGCTCAGTTGGCTAGCTACTAATTAGCAGTCTGCTAATCTAGCTCTTATAGACATCTCCCATTTTATTCTTGCACATTTTCTTCTTCGTTTTTTTCATTGCAGCTTGAAGAGATTGAGTCAAGAGAAGACAGTAGAAGTGGCTGAGAACACATCGCACATTTCACGACAGAAATCACCGACACAGTACCATCTTCATGACCGAGACACAACAACCCATCTGACTGTAGGCTGACCTGGATGACAGAGGGTGGAGGTAGACGATGGAGGTGGGGAGGGATAAATACTCATAATTAGTAATATTTACAATGTCCCAGATGCTGTACAAATCCTGAGGGGGTGGGGGGGTGGGGGTATCAGGTTTAGATGGCGGGGTTTTGTTACTACAGCTACACTTCTAAAACCTCGGTAAAATCCAAAACATCACCAGAAACATGTTCAGGTTTTGACATTTGTATCAGTATTAGAAAAGACCTACTACGAAAACCAGCCAGAGAGCAGCTTAGGAATTTGCCCTAATGAAAACAAAAACGAAACAAAACAAAAGAAACAAACAAAAGTATCGGGAAGGGAAGGGCACAAAAGAAGCTAGAAGCAGAGAGCGAGTCGAGGACGAGGGTTTGGAGGATCTACACTCAGGACCTGGACAGAACTGACACAACGACTAAAACCAACCATAGAAGAAGAGGAAGAGGAGGAGAGACCGACCAACACACAAGAAAATGGCAGAAGGCATAATTACCACGCTTCATGAGTGATGACTGAGGAAGGAAGAAAAGTGCAGTATAAAAACCAAAATGAGGAAAAAAAGGAAAGAAAAACAGGGGGAAGAAAGAAAGAGAGAAAGAAAGTAAGAAACAAAGAAAGAAACAAAGAAAAAAAGATTACATATAGGGAAAAGAGCTTCAAAAACTTCCGAATTCATTTGTTTGGTCAACATGGAAAAAAGACTAAACAAAAGCATGTGTTGACAGAAAACCTGTACGAGTGAAGAGTGGTAGTATCGAAAATATAACATCGGAAACGGATGTGGACGAGTAGCAGGAAGAGCCCGAAACTATTTACAGATAATTAGGAGGTCGTTAGGGTCACCACATTATTACCACTTTATTATCACCTTATTATCAATTTATTATCACTTCATTAACTTATTATCACCTTATTATCAATTTATTATCATTTTATCATCTTATTATCACTTTATTAACTTATTATCACCTTATTATCACTTTAACTTATTATCACCTTATTATCATTTTATTAACTTATTATCACTTTATTATCACCTTACCTCCGCCAGGAGGTTATGTTTTTGCCAGGGTTTTTGTTGTTTGTCTGTCTGTTGTTTGTCTGTCCGTTAGTGTGCAACATAACTCAAAAAATTATGGACAGATTTTGATGAAATTTTCAGGGTTTGTTGGAAATGGGATAAGGAAGAAATGATTAAATTTTGGTGGTGATCGGGGGTGGGGGGGTCCACGGGGGGGGCCCATTTCCAACAAACCCTGAAAATTTCATCAAAATCTGTCCATAACTTTTTGAGTTATGTTGCACACTAACGGACAGACGACAGACAAACAAACAAACAAACAAACAAACCCTGGCAAAAACATAACCTCCTTGGGGGCCCACAGGGGGGGCCACTGATCAACCTTGGCGGAGGTCTGCGCTCTCCGAGTGCTTCTAGTTATCACTTTATTAACTTATTATCACTTAGTATCACCTTATTATCACTTTATTAACATTATCACCTTATTATCAATTTATTATCCCTTTATCAACTTATTATTGTCACTTTACCATTTTATTATCACCTTATTATCACTTTATTATGATCGTATCTGCTTATTACCACCTTGTAATGTTATTATTTTCAACTAAATGTACATTTAATTAAACCACTTTTTCCATGACGGGTTCATGCTCTTTTGACAGTGAATATTTAAAGGTTCAATGCGTAATATTTAGTGACATCTAGTGGGTGATGCTGCAAATAGTAAAATACTCTTTTTTTATGCATAGTATTCATTACATATTGTCATTTAGTCACTTTCATCTTTTTTTTTACGTTTTACATTATTTTCATCTTTTATGTTTTGTATTGTTAAATTTTTCCAACATTTTCATGTATTGGTTTTTGTTTTTTTTTAAATGTTTTTTTTATTGTACATTGTTTTAAGGCATTTCCATCTTGTTACATTTTTTTCTTTTATTTTATGTAATTTTTTGGCTTTTTTTTAACTTACTTGTTTAACTTTTTGTTACTGTGTCATTTTTAAAGATAAAAATTAAAAAAAAAAATAGTCTAGTTTCTTCACTTCACATTTTTACTCTGGACCAAAATTCATCCTCTAACCTTTATTTATGACTTCTAATTATTTGACATTTATCTTGAAAATGTCAGACTCTTATTAAACTTTTTATTGTGGTTTTTGTTTTTGTCCTAACCCTGCTCTCCTTTCTTTTCTTTAAATATTCCTTTCAACAGACTGCAATAATTACAAATATTCTCCAAACAGGCGTCAATAACCCCTCATAATTATCCAGAAATACTTTCAAATGTGGTTTTAAAGGGATAAAGACCATCCTGGACTCTTCTGGGCTACAGAGTCCACAACCGGGTCACTGATTTCAACTGTGAGCGTTTGTAATAAATGTGTAAATACAGAAGGTTTTAACGGGCAAATCATAAGCACAGACACATGAGGAAATAAATGATAAAGCACTGAACAGCAGGTCGATACTGCTTACAACCGATAAACCAAAGAGATGGAAGAAAAATAGAAAATAAGACAACGCAGAATAACGAAGGGCTAAAAAAAGAAAAAAAAACAACTTCCATGGAATAAGAGTGAAAAACACAGTAAAAAGTGATGAATAAAAGGATTTTCTACGTCATTAATCAGCCAAAACATGCTGAAATCTGGGATTCCAGCCGCCATTTTTCCACTGATTTCATTTAGAACACATTCAAGCTGTTTCACCTGCTCCGGGAAAATCAGGTCAAATCCCCTGGTTTGGGTTCTTAAGGGTGGTGTTGAGTGGACGTTTCTATCGGTGTGACTTTAATCAGATGATGGGAGTATATTTCATATTATACAGAAGGTGAATCTTACCTGAGCCTTCCTCCGTCACCATCCCCCAGACCTTCAGCTTTATTCTGACGCTCAAAACGCATTTAGATCCAGAACGCTACAACAAAACCGAACCGTCAATGTGTTACGTGTGTTTCCTCTAAAAACCTGTTCAAATAAGACCATAAATCCACTGTATAGGAAACATTAATTATGTTTATTGACAGTTACAGAGGTGTATTACTGCTGGGGAAAACAAAAAAAAATAAGCAGTATCATGTACCAAAATACAATCTAACATAATCTAGTCAAGTTGTATCAACATACTAAATGATATGTCTACATATGTTGTAAATATGTACATAATCTGTAGAGTTTTACTAGTTAGTACAATTATTATTATTATTGTTTTATTGTTTGTCTTTTGCACTATCTATACACATTTTTTCCTTGCATTTCATTCTATTGTTGCTTCGACCACTGAATTTCCCCATTGTGGATCAATCAAGTCTCTAATCTAATCTAACATAATCTAGTCAAGTCTATCTTATCTAAAATATCTAGTCTAATCTAATCAACTCTATCTAGTCTATGTAAATAATATTGTCTAATCTGATCAAGCCTAATCTAATCTGTCTAAAATAAATAATCTAGCCTAATCTATTTAATCTAGTCTAATCTAATATTAATTGAATTGAATCAATGTAATCTAGTCTAAAATAATCTAGTCTAATCTAAAATAATAGTCTAATGTAATCTAAAATAATCGAATCTAATCTAATTTAATATAATCTAATGTAGTCAACTGAAACAAATCAAAGTAATTGTAATATAATCTAATCTAGTCTCATCTAATCTAAATAACAGTCTGATCTAATCTAAAATAATCTAATCTAGTCTAATCTAATCTAATCTAATCTAATCTAATGTAGTCTAGATCTACTCTAACTGAATCTAATCTAGTCTACTCTAATCTACTCTAATTGAATCTCGTCTAATCTACTGTAATTAGTTCGATCTAATCTAAAATATCTAATCTAATGTAATATAATCTAGTCTAATCTAATCTAGTCTGATCTAATCTAAAATAATCTAACCTAATGTAATACAAAATAGTCTAATCTAATCTAGTTTATCTAATCTCATCTAAAATAATCTAATCAGATCTAATCTAATCTAGTCTAATCTCATCTACTGTAATGTAATTCTACTATAATCTAATATTTTTCGCGTTATAATGTTAATCTTTCCCTGTTACATGCCACTGTTCTGACTATAATCTACTCTTTCATAACCCTTCCAGTATCCAAGTGAGTATATTATGCACACTTAGCACTTCATGTTATAGAAACTCATACTATTTGTCACAATTTGTTTTAAGGTTGCACTGATCCGACATTAGGATCAGATATCGGCTCCAATATCAAAATTTTAGCTGGATCGGGGATCTGTAAAAGCAACCGATCTGTATAACCGCTCCTTCCCCTTTGAATGTTTGTTCAGTT
This sequence comes from Sphaeramia orbicularis, assembly GCF_902148855.1. NCBI lineage: Eukaryota > Metazoa > Chordata > Actinopteri > Kurtiformes > Apogonidae > Sphaeramia > Sphaeramia orbicularis. The sequence continues at coordinate 3,429,682 of NC_043975.1, forward strand.
CATCTTCATACAGTCAATACGTGAGACGTTGTAACAGTTGTGTAACAGTGTTAATGGGTGTGTAACAGATGTGTAACAGTTGTGTAACGATGTGTATGGTGTGTAACAGATGTGTAACAGTTGTGTAACAGATGTGTAATGGGTGTGTAACAGATGTGTAACAGTTGTGTAACAGATGTGTAATGGGTGTGTAACAGATGTGTAACAGTGTGTAACAGATTGTGTAATGGGTGTGTAACAGTTGTGTAACCATTGTGTAACAGGTGTGTAACAGTTGTGTAACAGGTGTGTGTGAGATGTGGTAACAGTTGTGTAACCAGGTGTCTAACAGTTGTGTAACAGTGTGTAACAGGTGTGTAACAGTTGTGGTAACAGGTATGTAAATTACTGCAGGACTGCATCAGCCCAGCCAGACTCTGAAAGAAGCCCACGTCCTTCTTGTCTTGAGATAATCCAGCCATTTTCTGCCAAACAGAGGTTCCGTGTCAGTCTGTGGGAGGCGCCTCTCGTGGCCGTCAGCGGTACTACACCCACACATACACAGACTGTAGGTCAGTTCCAGTGTTACTGAGTGCAGTACTGCTGGACGGTGGAGTTCCCTCCGTCAGGATGGCGATGCCCAGCTTCAGAGTGGACGCCACCATCGGACCATCTCACCTGAACCAGAAAAAAAAAAACAGGAAACACATGCAGTTCTTCTGTCCTCGTTCTTTCCATCCCTCATCCACCCCTTTCTTTTTTTTTCCATCCTTCCTTCTTCCATTCCCTCTTTCTTCCTTCCTTCTTCCCTACCTTCTCCCCTTCCATCCCTCCTCCTTCCCTTCCTTCTTTCCTTCCATCGCTCCTCTGCTCCTTCCTTCCTTCATCCATCTTCCTCCCTTCCTTCTTTCTTTCCTCCTTCCATCGCTCCTCTGCTCCTTCCTTCTTTCCTTCTCTCCCTCCTTCTCCCCTTCCTTCTTTCCTTCCATCCTCCTCCTTCCTTTCCCTCTTTCCTTTCACCCCTTCTTTATTACCTTCCATCCCTCATCTACCCCTTCCTTCTTACCTTGCCTCTTTCCTTCCTTGCATCTTTTCTTTCTTTCTTCTTCTTTTTTCTTTCTTTCTTTCTTTCTTTCTTTCTTTCTTCTTCTTTCTTTCTTTCCTCCCCTTCCCTTCCACCTCCTCACCCGTCCTTTTTCTTTCCTCTTTCCTTCCAACCCCTTCCTTCCACCCCTTCCCTCCTTCCTTCCACACCTTTCATCCCTCCTCCACCCCTTTCCTTCTGTACCTTTCCGGCACTTTCTTCTTCTTCTTTCTTTTCTTTCTTTCTTTCTTTCTTTCTTTCTTTTCTTTCCCTTCCATCCCTCCTCCACCCCTCCTTTCTTTCTTTCCATCCTTCCTCCAGGCCCTTTCTTCTTTTCTTACATCCTTCCTCCCCCCTTCCTTCCTTCTTTCCTTCCATCCTTTCTCCTTCCCTTGGTTCCTTCTTTCTTTCCTTCCTTCTGTCAGTGCTTCACTTTCAGACTTCAGTGCATCTCTTTCTCTTCTGTTCGGTGTTGTTTTTGTAATTTTTTCTTCCACCTTTACTGGCGCTGATGGTTTGTAAAACCATCTCTGCAGCTCCGCGGTCGTGAAGTCGAGCCTGTTGATACAAACAGTTTCTGCTTCTCCATCTCCTTCTCCTGTTCACCGAGAAAAAACAAACAAACCAAAAAACCCACCAAACCACCCAACACGTCAGTCTGAAAATAAGACCCGCACGAAGATGGACGGATAGAAAGACCTACCTCAAAACTCTTCACCTCCTCGCCATCTTCATCCTCTTCATCGTGACAACTCTGACAAAACAAGAGACAGATTAAACATATAGAAGAACCGACCATCATCATCATCATCATTCATCATGAATAATTGAGAAGGTTCTTCAGGTCGTACCTTCGCCATGATGTCTGCATAGGCCATGTACAGGTTGTCTTCATCCAGTTTACTGTAACAAAACAGACACAAAACATCTACTAGTGACTGAAAATATGACATTAACATAAAATAAATGACTGTTAAAGGTGAATTTGATGAAAAATACAGCAGAAACCGGTCAATGTATGTTTACAAACCACTGATTTCTGTTTTTATGGTTTTTTTTTGTGACTAAAACTGTCTGTTTTAGTGAATAAAGAAAAACTAAAAAAGTCGCTAATGTGTTGCCCAAATTCAGGGTCGGGACCCAAAACAGGTCATGGAGCTGTTTTTATTGGGTCGCCAACTGTCAAAAGAAAATATACACAAATAATGTGTGGATTTATTTTATGAAATAAGACAGAAGCAGAGTTTATAAAAGATGAAGTTCCACAGGAGAAGGAAAAAGACAAAAATATGTAGAAGACACTACAAAACAAAAAAGCACAGAGGTCAGACGACAAAAATATATAAACTAAAGCAACAAAAGACATAAACATATACACTAAAGCGAAGAAAAAAAAAAATCTAAACGAGACAAGAAAAAATTACAATGAGGACACAAGACAAAAACAATATAAAACACAGCAAACAAAAACGAAGTGATCAACAAAAGACACCACAAAACAAAGTCAAGAAAATGCAACTATATAAAACAACATAAAAGATACAAGACAAAAGTGATGTAGAAGAGACGATGAGAAACTAATGCATTTACATATTTGCATTTTTTTTTTTTTACAGGGTTTGTTTTTTTTTTACTTGTATTTTATGCAGTCTTTGTCCAGAGGTTGAGTGTGACCTCTGACCCCTGGATCCAAAGGTCGGGTTCTGACCTCTGACCCCTGGGATCCAGAGGTGGAGTTCTGACCTCTGACCCCTGGGACCCAGAGGTGTGGTTCTGACCTCTGACCCCTGGGACCCAGAGGTGTGGTTCGGTCGGTACCCACCACTTCTCAGTCAGGGCGGTTCTGCTGAACAGCTGAATGAGCTGATGTAAGGGGTCGATGTGTTTCAGACTCTCCTCTTCCTCCGGCGGCTCCTGTTCTCCTGGTTTCTACCATTAAAACACAGTTTCACATCAGCACAAACCCATTCACAGGAAAATTACAGCTTCAGACACAATTCTGTTAGATTAGATCTGTGGTTTTCAGGTGGAACAGCCCTTTAACATCTACATGAACTGAAATGAAACATTCAAGACCCAGAACTATTCCTGTGGTGGAATTTTTCTCCACATTTAAACCTTTATTAAGTGAAATATCACCATTTATTTTAATATTAATATCAAAAGTTACGATGTAAAAACAGAAAAAAATAAAGAAAGTGACCTTTCAGCAAAATATTAACTGAACATAAAAACAATGTCTACATCAATATTTGTTTATGGCACTTATTTCTTATTCATTTTACTTTCTATTTTATTTGTTTTGTTGCCTATTTCCCATATATTCTTCCATTTTTTCAGTTTGAGGCTTATTTTGTTTGTTTTACTTAGTCTGTGATTTATTATTCATTTTAGTTCATTTCATTGATTACTTTGGCTGGTTTTTGCTCATTTTGTTGCTTATTTTATTCATTTTTACTTCATTTGATTTTTTTTTCACATGTATTATTTTGTAAATGTTTTATTGTTAATTTTGTTTATTATATAACATATATAAAAACAAGTGTGTCCATCCACTGTCATTGATCCAACTCTATGGGTTTTACTGGTGAATCAATGTTGTACAAGATGACAGTGTTTCCATGGTAACGACGTAGCCTCTGAACGTCCAAATGGGACATATCTGATGACCATGAAAAAATGAAGAACCTGTATTTTACACCAATAATACCACGCACCACATTTATGCCAAATCATTAGAAGAGAAGAAATGAGACTACCAAAGCCCATGTGTGTGGTGACACTGGGAAAGTGCATTTCTGTTGAATTATTGGCATGTATTGATAGAATTAGTGGATCAACAGGTATTAAACATTTACATCAGTAGATGTTTTGGGTTGCTTGGGCCTTGAGGGTAAAAACGAGCCACCGTGTATGAGCAACTGCAGAAGATCAAATTTTTTTCCTTTTTATTCTGATACATTTTTATTGCGTCTCATCTGTAGAACATCTGAACTCACAGCCAGGTCCTCGATGAGTTATCCTCGAAGTAGTGCTCCTCAGCCTCGATCCAGGACTTCTCGTATCCCTGTAGGAACAGGTTCACAGCCCGGTGTCTGGAAACGAAACACAAACACAAACCGTCCAGTTCAGACTCAAACCATCAACCTCTACATGTGTGTGTCTGTCTGTTATAACTACAGACGTCGTACCTGGGTAAGTTGTAGAGCGGCGCCATCCTGAAACACGCCACCACCGCTCGCTTCCTCTGTTTGGACAGAAGTTTATGCCACACCGCCTTCTTACTGCGCTGAGGATGTTCAACCTGGAAAACACAACGAAACCATGAGGAAAAATAGGGACTATGGTCTTAATTTTGTGATGTTTTTTATCAGTAACAATTGAATAAAATAAGCAAAATGAAGCAAAACCGAACAAAATCATTTGAACCAAAGAAAAAAAATCAACAAATTAAACAAAATAAGCAAAATACCAACAAAATGAATAAAATAATGAACAAATTAACAAAATAGTCAATAAAAATGCACAAAAAAACAGCAACAAATGACAAAACAAAATGAACACAAATGAACAAAACAAACATTGGTTATTGAATTATACAATATTGAACATTGATTATTGAAAGAAAATGAACAATCCAATCAGCAAACTGAACAAAATAATCAACAAAATGACTGAAAATTACCACAATAATCTGTTTTTATTCAACTTGTGTCAAATATTTCTAAAAATAAAACCCAAAAAATAAAGATAAAGGTGGAATAATACTTTTCCATTGGACTGTACGTTCTTTAATCATCACAGTCACAAACAGCCAACTTCTTCTTCTTGTGTTGAAGTGAGGGCAGACTCGATGCTACACTGACTCTCTACTCACTCTACTGGTACAAAGTGGTATTACAGGTCTAGTGCTAGCTGCTTAGCATGTTAAATGAAAACCATTAACATCTTTAACACAATTCATCACTGTTCTTTTCCTCATATTCTGATGATAATGACAATAAAGATTAAATATTACAAAACCTCTTGTCATTTTCCTTAAACCCACCTGATCTAAATGGAAGAGGACGTGGGCGATGTCCAGGACTCTCTCCACTATCTTTTCTGGGTCTGACGAGTCGTCGTAGTGGTTTGGGAGGTCCCTGTACAGAGCCATCTGCCAGCGGATCGCCGGGTCCTCCAACTGTACGACAAACGCACAACAAGGCACACAAACCGATTAGAAACACTGAGTCACAATGTAAAATAGTACAAAGATCAGATCAGTCTTTATCCTTCATTTCACTGGTTCAACAAGAAAAAACCTCCAGAACAAAAGTGTAAAATTTTACTGAGTTTGAGTCACTAATAAATATAGAGTCAGTCTAAACGTTGGAGGTATTTTCACAGAGACAGTCTATGAAATTATATAATATGAAATAATGAGAATTAACCTGGTTCTAGACCTGGTTCTGGGCCTGTTTCTAGACCTAGTTCTGTACCCGGTTCCAGGCCCGGTGTTAACCTAGCTCAAGAAATGGTTCTAGACCTGGTTCCACACCCGGTTCTAAACCTGGTTCCAGACCCGTTTTTAGACCTAGTTCCAGATCTGGTTCTAGACCTGGTTCCAGAACTGGTTTTAGACCTAATTCCAGACCTGGTTCTAGACTTGACTCTAGACCTGGTTCCACACCTTGTTTTTTGACCTGTTTCTAGAGTCAGTTCCAGACCTGGTTCTAGACCTGGTTCCAGCACACCTGGTTTTAAACCTAGTTCCAGACCTTGTTCTAAAACTGGTTCTAGACTTGATTTAGACATGGTTCCAGACCTAGTCCCAGACCTTGGTTCATGGTTCTCCTACCTTTCCCTGCAGATGCAGGTTGTTCCTGATGATCTCCCGGACTTCATCCTCTGTGTCCTTTCTGTTCACAAAATAAATATTTATTAGAGACATTGTTGCTGCTGTGTTTTAGCGATGTTCTGGTGTGTTCTACCTGAGTGAAGTGGTGTTCTGGTGTGGTTCTAACAGTGTCCTGTTGTGTTCTACCTGAGTGAAGCGGTGTCTGTTGTGTTCTAGTGTGTTCTAGTGGTGTTCTGTTGGGTTTCTACCTGAGTGAAGCGGTGTTCTGGTGTGTTCTAGTGTGTTCTAGTGGTGTTCTGTTTGGGTTCTACCTGAGTGAAGTGGTGTTCTGGTGTGTTCTAGCAGTGTTCTGGTGTGTTCTAGCGGTGTCCTAGTGTATTCTAGTGGTGTTCTGTTAGGTTCTATCTGAGTGAAGAGGTGTTCTGGTGTGTTCTAGCGGTGTCCTAGTGTATTCTAGGGTGTTCTGATGTGTTCTACCTGGGTGAAGCGGTTCTTGGCCAGGGTGATGAGCTCCTGTTCTCCGGGGGCGCAGATGTTCAGTCCGACAGGAAGCAGCCGTTTCAGCGTCGCTACGATCAGACTGGTCTGCATTGAGTAGCGGTCGCCTTTTCGCTTCATCTTCTTTCTCTCCTGGTCTGAGACGATGCCCTGAGACGGAGAACGGATGGAAGAAGAACCAGGATTTACCACGTTCTCATTTATATTTAACAGTATATAGTAATAATCGTTTGTACTTCGAATGAACAAAAATGAATATAAAAAAAATAAACAAAATAACAAAAATAACTAAATAATCAACAAAATGAACAAAACAATCAACAAAATAAACAAAAGAATCAACAAAAATTAACAAAATAACCAAGAAAAATAACAAAATAATCAATAAAATATTCAAAATAATCAATAAAATAAACAAAAGAATCAACCAAATGAACAAAATAACCAAGAAAAAAGAACAAAGACTCAATAAAATGAACAAAAATGAACAAAATATTTAACAAAATCAACAACAAAATGAACAAAATAATAAAAAAAAGTAAACTAAATAACCAACAAAATGAAGAAAAAATTTTAAAAATGAACAAAATAGTAATATTAGTTTTCTTCTTGAAATGAACATTAAAAACACACACAGAACGTGATAATAACCTCTGAATATAAACTTTAAACCTGTTTCTGTCTCTTACCTTCGACATCTTACACTTAGGGTCGGTGATGAGGAACGACATGTTGTTGATTTCATTCTGGACCACGAAGTTCTGCTCTTCTCTCTTGAAGTTCTGCAGGAACAAGACAACATCCATTAAACCAAAAAGAAAAAAAAAACATGGACTGGGTTTTATTTATCTCAGTAGGCTTCAATATTCAACACATTCAGCCAAGAAACGACATGAAGGAAAATATGTTTAACATTCACTGTCAATTTGGGGAAAAAAAATCCTTTTATTATCAGGGGGAGGGGGTAATATTCATAGAAAAAACTTACATTTTTTCAAGACTTAAATAGTTAATGATGAGAAGAAAAATGAATATTCTCTGAGAATAAAGCCGCACATTGAAATAAACAGGTAAACGCATTTTAGATCTGAGTTTATAGATGAATGTTTAATAAATCATATGTTATTGCATTTATATTAACTAGTTTTTGTGTTTTTATGAGGCACTGTGTAACTGAATAGCTGAGTAACAAAATAATACACAAAATAAAAATAATTGACAAAATGAACAAAAATGACTAAAATAATCAACTAAATGAACAAAATAACCAACAAAAGAAAAATATAGTCAACTAAATAAACAAAATAATTAACAAATTACCAAAATAATCAACAAATGAACAAAAAAACAATAAATAATAACAAAATGATCAATAAAAATCAACAATAAGAAAAACATACTCAACTAAATGAACAAAATGACCAAACAATCACAAAAGGAACAAATTTAAAAATTAACAAAATAACCCAAAAAAAAGAAAAATAGCCAACTAAATAAACAAAAAATGCACAAAATGAACAAAATAACCAACAAAAAGAACAGAATAATCCCAAAATGAACAAAAATGAACAAATAATCAACAAAATGAACAAATAATCAACAAAATAACAAAACCTGAACAATATAATCAACAAAACAACAAAATGTTGAACAAAATAATTTTTAAAAATGAACAAAATAATCAACAAATGAACAAAATAACAACAGAAAGAAATATAGAATCAACTAAATAAACCAAATAATGGGCAAATGAACAAAAAAACAAAATAACAAAACAACAAAATAATCCCTATCGGTCTGTTTTAAGCCGATACGTTTTCTTTTCCTAACCCTGACTGTGGGTGTGAACCGGTTCTAAAACCCATAGAAGGTTGGTGTTTTTCCTCACGTGGGATTTGGCCCAGAAGATGAAGACCTCGGCTACCATCCGAACAGTTCCTCGGCCTCCGGGTTGGACTCTTTGAGCCATCGGGCCCTGGACGGTCGGAGATAAAACCACAGCGTTCATGTGGGTGGAAGGAGTGGGAGGAGCTAATGGCCTCGGTGGGGTATCCATACCTGTTGTAGTCCACGAAGCGGATCAGCAGAGGGTAGAATGCGTACAGGTCTCGGACCAGGATGGTGAACTGGTCCATGATGAGCAGCTCGGTCTCAGACATCTCCCCCCTCCCCTCGGCTTTACTGTGTTCCTCGTCCATCAGAACCACGCGGCTTTCTGGAAACGCAAGGATTCAGCTCAGAGAGGACGAATACTGCATCAACATCAGCAGAAGACGTACGATTACACAATTATCCTCAAAAGAACCTCGACAAAACCAAAAAGCATCAACAAAATGAACAAAAATGAACAAAATAATCAAACTAAATGAACAAAAATGAATGAAATCATTAACAAAATGAACAATATAATCAACAAAATGAACAAAAATGAACAAAATAATCAACAAATGAACACAATAATCACAAAATGAACAAAAATGAATTAAATAATCAAAAAATGAACAAATAACCCGCCAAATGAACAAAAATGAACAAAATGATCAACAAAACAAAAAATGAACAAAATAACCAGCAAAATGAACAAAAATGAATATAATAAACAAAATAAAATAATGAGCAACAAGAACAAAATAATTAACAAATGAACAAATAACCAAAACAATCATAAAAATGAAGTCATCAACAAAATGAGCATAATAACAAGCAAAAAGAACAGAAATATTCAACAAAATGAACAAAATCAACAAAATCAACAAAATAATGACCAACAAGAACAAAATAATTAACAAAATGAACAAATAACCAAAACAATCATAAAAATGTAGTCATCAACAAAATGAACATAATAACAAGCAAAAAGAACAAATATATTCACCAAAATGAACAAAAATCAACAAAATCAACAAAATAATGAGCAACAAGAAACAAAATAATTAACAAAATGAACAAATAAGCAAGAAAGGCACAAAAATATTCAACAAAATGAACAAAAATGACAAAATAAACAAAATAACCCACAAAAGAACATCATAATCAAAAAAGAACAAAATAAACAACATAATAAACATAAAGAGCAAAATAACCAACATGAAAAAAAATTACAAAATAATCAAAAAAATTTGCCTGTTTTAAACCAATATGCTTTTTTTTCCTAAATTTGACCAAATTGTTTTGTTCCCTAAAAGTGTAGAAAATGCAACTAACAAATAATAAATATTGGAAAATATATTGTACCTGAAACATAGTAGTAGAAGAAGAAGTAGAAGAAGAATCAGAAGAAGAAGAAGAACAAAACCAACCATAACATTAACCAGACTCTACAGAGTAAACACAGATCACAGGTTTTCCTTCTACTCAGTCATAAACACTCTTTACCTTCTTCAGTTTCTCCATCAGAGGCAGGAAGTGGGTCTTGAGCAGCTCAGGTTTGGCCTTACTGATGATTGGCTGCGAGAAGACTGAGAGCAGACACATGATTGGCCGGTTAGACTTAGGTCTGACAGAGATCACACACACACACACACACACACACACTTACCAGCCAGTCTCTTCATCCAGGCACCCTCGTCGATGCCCAGGTTGTTGTAGATGATCTTCAGGATGTTCCCCAGCAGCGTGTTCATGTGTTCAGATGTGACGGACGTGCAGCAGCCTTCTGTGGCCTTCTGTGGGGTACTCTCAGGTCCGTGTTCCCACCAGTGGGACATGTAGTTACACAACATGGGCAACACAACCTGCAGGAAATAAAGACAAACACATATGTACACTGTTAACACCATGAGGACTACCGTTTGAACAGGACGATTTAGGGTGTTTCTGCAATAAAGTGTCAGAAAAGGACTTCTTCTGAGCTTTTTTCAGGAAGCTCTTAACTTTAAATATCTGTCCATTAATTATCATTATTAGAAGAAGTAGTAGAGAGAGAAGAAGAAGGAAGAAGAACTAGAGGAGTGTGTTTCAGTAAATAATAAAAACTGACTTGATTTTTTAAAAAAAAATCATATTTATTATATAAAACTACTGTAAATGTTTATAATGAAACTTTATGGAATTACAGAAATAAACTTTTAACTATTTTCCATGTTTTCATACATTTGAGTTTATCTTTGTTGAGTTTTTTTTTATTTTATTTTATTGTGTTCGTATGTATCTGTTTGCTGTTTAATGTGGACCATGAGTCTGAAATAAAGCTTATCTATCTATCTAGATTATTCTGTGTCCATGTTCTTCTTATTAATTTTAATTTTTTCTAGTCATTTTGATCCTGTGCGATAGTATCTGTTCACTTTCTGTCTAGTTCTACAATACAGATTAAAACAGTGGAAAAAAAGGCACATTTTTAAAACTAGAATTCACCACTAAAATGCTGCTAAAAGTAATAAAATCTTCCATGTCCTCTTACCGACTACACTGTACTGCTCTAAGCCCCGTCCACTTCCACCCCTCTCCTCAGCCAATACAGATCTCTACCCCAATCTCGGATAAAAGATGATGTTTGGATTTTGTCAATAATCAGTCATTTGAATGCATATAAATATACATGTATTTATATAATATGTACAGCTGATTCAGCAAGATTCAAGATTCAAAGCATTTTAACACTATGTGTACAGTAAAGGAACAGGTTTCCCTTTACAATGAAAATCTTACTTTGACATCAACACTGAATGAGAAGGGAATTTAAGATGTATAAAATAGAAAGAGAATAATTTAACTAGGAAGAATGAAAATAAAATATAAACTACTATTACTACTAATTACTATTACCCTTGAAATTCAGATTTTATCTCAAGGGACTTCCTGGTTAAATAAAGGTTAAAATAGTCAATTACCAAGAGAAAAAAAATATTACATAAATATGTAATGTATGGGTGTCAGTATGATATATGTGCAATTACTGAATATAAGGTGTATAAACAATATCACAGTTATAACTACACAAACTGGAAAAATACAGGAAAAAAGTCAAAAAGGTGAAAAAAGGAGGGGAACTTGACAAAAACATGTCAAAACACACTAGTAGAACACTCCAAAACAACACTATCACTATTATATACAATTATTCACATGAATTCACTATTTAAACACCACTAAAACGTTGCTAAAAGTAATACAAATCATCCATCTCTCTCTCACCGACTGCACTCTGCTGCTCTATGCTCCACCCACTTCCACCCCTCCCCCTCAGCCAATGCAGACCTCTACCCTTAGTGTTACAGCCCAATAGAAAAACCCAAACTCAGATTTAGATGATGTTTGGATGTTGTCAATAATAGTGTATACAGACTGAACTCCTGAATATGAGTCTGTGTTCATTATGTGTTTATTGTGGTGTCATTGTTGTGTATATTTTAATAAATGACTGATTCGTTGCGGTCGTACCTCCATGACGTGGGGCATCTGGGTGTACCTCATACCGGACTCTGCCAACTCCATGATCTCCTCCAGAGACTTCTCTAAGTTTGGGATCAGAGGACAAACCTCGCTGACCTGACCCTGAAGACCTAGAGCTGGAAGAACGAAGAACAATGAAAACAGCATTATTATATTTTAACAGAAGGATAAAACATTTAGGAAGAAGCATCAACGCAAAACCACAGTTACAATCACATCCTGGTAGATAACAATGAGCCTCATGTACAAACATTCTCCTAAATTAGTCTTATATTTAAAAGAAAAATTAAAGGAATAAACCAAACATTTTTACCTGGTGTGATGAACCTGTCTTTATTTAAAAAGAATGGGCGTGGTCAATTGGCATATGTGACCACACCCACTAAAGACCATAAAAGGACAGGTGCTGTGCCGTGTGCAAACAGCTGACTTGGGATAAGGTGAGGTAAGATAAGGTAAGATAAGATGCTTCAAATACAATAGAAAGATTGAAAAAAAAAAAAAAAACAATTTATATATATATTATATATATATATATATATATATATTATATATATTAATAATATATATATTTATATTTATATTTATATACACACATTTCTGGCTAAAGAGACTAAAAATGACATAAATAATAATAAAATAATAATAATAATATTAGTATTTGCTTGTTTTATTATCTTTACTAATATTCGCTTAATTTCTTTGTTGTATGTTGCTGCTGTTACCTGTGATATGTCCCCACAGTGGGATAAAATCTTGTCTTATCTTATCTTATCTTATCTTATACTTAAGGACACAGTGGAAATGAATAAGATAAGATAAGATAAGCCTTTACTGATCCCAAAAGGGAGAAATTTGAATATTTAAAAACGTATTTTTTTCACTGTAAGTCGGGGGGTTATAGTGTTTTTTCCTTTCTTAGAAAATCTAAAAGGATTTAAGTTATAGCAAAATATTTTTCAACCACTAATTTAATAATCAATCGCAGAAATTCCCTTAAAACCTAAAATATTCTGATAATAATCTGATAATAATCTGTTTCTGTGTTCCTTCCTGGGCTGTGATAGTTTTATCTTATCTTGGTAAAATACACTATAATCTTAAAAATCGTAAATTCTTACCTGGAGTAAGAACAAAAATAAGACAACACTGGTGAATCTCATAAATCTAGGGGTGGAATGTGTACGATATGAACATAAACCAGAGTAAATGTGTTCGTCTGTGGTTTTTTCCATGAGCTCTGTTAATTTGAAGGTGTGGGTGGTCAGTACCTGTGCGGTCTTTACAGGCTTTGCTGTTGTAGATGGAGAAGCTGTTGAATTTGTTGAGGTGAGGCTCCAGGAAGGCCACGGGAAACGCAGCGGAGAAGGCGGCCAAACACTTCCCTAAAGCCGGGCGCTGTCTGGAAAACAACCAACCACCAGTTAGTGAAAGGCACAAACAAACATCTGTTCAAATCTGACAGAAGGATTAGAAAATAAAGATGATCCAGGTGGGTTAAGGGCATCATTTATGTACTCTAGTTCATTTAATCTACACCTGTGGACACATTAAAGCACTCCTAGACTGTACATAACACCACATATATTAAATCCAAAAAACTACACAGTCTAAAATGCAACATATCAACATGGGACACAGAAATTCATCAACCCTCTGTCATTCCACCCATAGAGGTCCAAAAGCACATAATATGTGCACCGCCGTGGTAATGTCACAATGTTTTTTTATATAGTTTGTTTTTAACTTTTTCTTACTTTTTTTTGTATTTCATCAATTTGAGCCATAAACAAAAATACCAAATACTTAATTATTGTCATATTTTTAACCCTTGAAATGTTTGTAATGTAACCAACCATATGTTTGATGCAAAAACACAATTTATTATTATTTGTTTAATGTACTACATAAAAATTGGATTATCTATTTTTAAATTTTTCATCCTGGCATATGTCAATGATTAACACCAACATTGGTTAATATGCAATTATTCTTTTTGTACTAGGTCAAATGTTAAGTGCTTAAATGTATCAGTGTGCATTTTGTACTCACTTGGCAGAGAGGTGTTAGTGTAGGAATTTAACATTGTTTATAATCGGCTGATTTTAGTGGATGGATCAGAATTTGAAAAAAATTAAGCAAAAATTAACAACTTTTGAATTCTGACCTAAAACAAATTGTGAAAAATAATATAACCTTTCATAGCATGAAGTGCATAATGTGAATAATAATAATATTTATATATATTATTATTTATAATAACTAGCGGCATTGTACCCATGGTGCCAAAATGCCCTCCTGTGGTGCAATGGCGGCATTGCACCCAAACCCCCTCCTGTGCTGCAACATCGATCGGACGGACACAAAACGTGCATTATAGTAGGATAATAATAATAATAGTAGTAATAATAATAATAATAATAATGTGGATACTGAAAGGTAAACAAAACACAATAAAATGCCCTTCAAAATAATAAAATCAGTGCCTTCAGACATATTTTCAGTTTCCTTTTACATAAACAAACCATCTAATGTTTTCCTTTGTCTAAATGAACATTTCAGGGTTTAATAAAATACACTGTAGCAACCAATAACATAATATTTACATAATTTTATATCTAATTAAGCAAATGATGTAATAACTTTAACTTACTAATAACTTGGCTGGTTATGACATTATTGGCCTGGCATTTAAAAAAATCCTTTGAAAATGTAATAACTGCAGCTGATAATGTACTACATAAATAGCACTGCATCTCTTGGAAACAAAAGATGTTTTCTGCAGTTTGTTTATCAAAAATACATACAGTGGATGGAACAGTTGTCAACAACCAATTATGTCTTGACATTTTACACCAGTTACACTCATTTTTTGCTTTAACATGTGAAAACATCTGTTCTGTCTGTCAGGAAATACTCTATTAGACCTGCTGAATATTTAACCACATTTATATTTACAGACACACTAACTACACACAGTATGAACAGTACAATAATAGTGAAATGGCGGCCCCCGCTGTGCATCATACTCTACCTTTCTACATAGATGCTTTGTTGGTTCCCAGTAAGTAGAGGCTGTTGAGGATTCTGTAGCAGGAAACTTGAACGTCATCCACTGAGAAACACACCAGGACACACAAATATTAACATTTTACATCAAATATAGTGTTTATGGTTTAGGAAACAATTATTATATTATGTTTTCAGACTCTTTATTTTTGGAGTCAAACTGTATTGGAAATTAAAACCTCCAGAAAAATGAGCTTTTATCATCCATTATTTTTGTAAAATAACTATCATCAATGTTAAATTTGATCAGATTAGATAGAACTTTATTAATCCCTTAAGCAGATCCTTCAGAAAAGTTAGGTTCTATTAGGCGCAAAACACAGAATAGATATATATAAGCAATATTATATGTAATATTTCTTATATTTGTCTTATATAAATGTATATAAGATGCACAGAAAAGAAAACAGGAATAATAATGGCTCTAAAAATGGTAGTGAAACAGGAAATTGGACATTAGACATAGTATTAGTACAAATAAATATTAAAGTAGTAATAACAATAATAATAATAATAAAGTAATTATGTTAGATTATATAGCATGCACAATATGTATATGTATATATATATATATATATATAGTTAAGTATTTAGTATTTATTTATTTGCACATCACAAACAAGAAAAAAAAATCATGCAAATAACACCATTGTGCAGGAGAGGACAGAAACCAAAAAAGGCTTATATTAATGCCTCCCCAGAAATAAACAATGCACAAAAAAGAAATAAAGAATAAAAATACGATATAACTGAAATAATAATAAAAGTAAAAAATAAAAATACAAATCAAATGATAAAAAGCCTTACATTTTTTGGTTTTAATAGCAGAACGAACTAATGATAATTAAGTGATGATAATAATAATAAAACAGCTATTTATACATTAAAATTCTACAGAAAAATGACAGTTGGTTTCATAGTTTATTCCAAAGCTGTGAGTTTTTATGTGGGTTTTTTTGTGGTTATATTTTGTATTTTAACTCTGTTATACACTGATAATGAATCTGACTCTTCTTCTTTCCACCAGGCTGAGTGTCGTCATGGTTACTTACGTATGAGGTCTTCTCCGAACATGTTCTGTCCGATGTGTTCGAACAGCGAGCTGAGGACAGGCAGGAGGGCGAAGGTGGTGTAGTTGATGATCTGGGTGACGCCTCGCGGCTGCTCTCGGCTGTGGGTGAACTGACCCAGCTTCAGGTTCTCCTGCGTCTTCTCCAGATCCTCGGCGGCGCTGTCGAAGTACGACCTCAGCGCCGCCTTCACCGACTCCAGGCCGGTCTTCATCACCGTCCTGGGAAAAAAAAACACTTCCAGTGTCCCTGTATGTCAGCGTCATGTTCTATCTGAATCAGTCCCAGTTGAATGTGTGAGGCTGTCAGGTTCTGTTCTATGTTCCAGTCCTATGGTCTGGATCCAGATCACTGCACTAATATAAGTGGGTGGCACTTTCACTGGAGGAGAACTCAACAAAGGCTATGTTCACACAGCAGGTCTTAATGCACAATTCAGATTTTTTGGTGAAATCGGATTTTTTTTTGTGTGTGCTTGTTCATATTACACATTAAATGCGACTTTTATCAGTTTTGAGTCTGAACTGAATGCGACCCTGAAGTGACCCGCATGCGCAAAAGAGGTCCTGACGTAATACGTGACCACGCAGGCATGCACTGTGTTTACAGAAGTAAATATGGAGGGACGCAGAATTGTGACGTCTGTCGAATTTTAATGACATAAAGGTCGGATAAATGTGACCTGGCCATTCAGACTGAAGTTGCATTGCAATTTATCAGATACGTATCGGATTTAGGACCACATATGAAAGTGGCCTGAGTCGGATCTGAAAAAATTGGGTTTAACGAATCAGATACAGGTCACATATAGGCAAAAAAATCGGATTTGGGCTACATTTACCTGTAGCCTGAACATAGACTAATTCAATCAAAGTCCATATGTGACTTCTATCAGTGACCAACAGTAACTATATTATTACCTCTAACCATTTACATGTTATAAACCATCAAAATATGGACCATTAGAAGTAAAGGCAATTTTCTGTAATATTTTTAAAAAATTCATAACAAATTCAAAATCTAAATTTCTCAATTCTTTAAACAAACTTGGTAGACCTTACCCCAAAGAACAAATTGATTCTGGCTGACGGTTTTGAGGAAGAAGTTTCTAGAAATCTGGACATAGATGACCTGGGGTTTAACCTTTCAAGGTCAAAGGTCATGGCACCAAATGAAAGCCCATATGTGACTTCCTATCTATTGCCAATAGTAAATATATCAATATCTTCAATGGTTTTCAAGTTATAGCACTTTGACATTTGTCCTATTATAAACCAATGGGGATTTTTTTTAAATTTCAAAAATTCATAAAAAAAATCAAAAATCAATATTTCCCAATTCTGTGAACAAACTTGACATACCTTACCCTAAAGATGTTCCACAACAAATATCACATTATTGTGACTGATGGTTACGGAGAAGAAGATTCTTGAAAAATTGTTTACAGACGGACAACAGATGGAACAACTGATACCAATAGTCCATCAGACCCATGCCGTTGGACTAAAAAATGATGATGATGATGATGATGCATGTTTTTCTGACCTGGCGTCCAGACTTTGGCCCAGAATCTGCAGACAGTTGACTATAGACGTTGCGTTGTTACCTAGAAATCACATAAAATTAGAATATTACCAGAAAAGCCCTGGTGTCTACTGTCAGAGATAAATAAAAACACACTAAACAATACAGAACAACAGTGAGAAGAACCACAAGAACCACACAGAGAACAGCAGCGTCATATTCAAAGGGAAAAGATGTTCTAGGACAGCTGAATAGAATGTTCAGGTCTGTCATCGTTGTTGATACCAGGACGGTTTGTGTTCAGAGGGGGAACATCTTTTAACTTTGACAGTCATGAACACAAGTTTCACAGCAAACATCGACAAAGTCATGCATCCATGCACACACCACACACACACACACACACACACACACACACACACACACACTTGAATGGGACTGAACCCCTCATCTTCATCCTTTCCCTCAGTTTCCGTCAGTACATTTATGACTCAATACTTTAACCCTTTTAAGACGATTGTGTCACATTTTTTCATCCACCGTTATTCAAATGACTGTTTATGCTAATGACAGAATTCAAACGTCATGTTTTATGTGACATTAGGTTCTTTCTGATAGTCTGTGACACATTAGGGTACAGGTCTGCACTGGCTGGGGGAGAGGTGGAAGTGGGTGGAGCTTAGAGCAGCAGAGTGCAGTCAGTGAGAGAGAGATGGAAGATTTTTGTGACTTTTAGCTGTATTTTAGCTGTGAATTCTTGTAATAATTGTCTACAGGGTTCCTACAGGTTTCTACAAGTTAAATTCAAGACTTGATAAGACTTTTTTAAGACTACTTAGAACTTTGTGTTAGAAATTGGTGAGTCCTTGAATTTCTGAAGAGGATTTACTCCAACACCTTGATTCCCACCGTTCCAAGTCATTTACCATCAGGGGCTGCACAGTTAGCACTAACTGGTTCCTGATTTCAGTATAAATTGTCGTGTTGGAACAGGTGGAGCTGAGTCGACTAACGTTACTGTTCTTACAGCTTGGACACATTTAAACACAACACAACAAACAAGTTTATGGCAACATAACTGAAGACTTACCATATCAAATTTAAGGACTTTTTTATGGTATTAAATGCAGATTTGTAAATTCAAGACTTTTTCAGACCCTGTAGGAACTCTGTGTACACAGTATAACAGTGACAGTGCTGTTTTGGAGTGTTCTACTAGTGTGCTTTGCTGAGTTTTTGTCGAGTTTCGCTCTTTTTTCACCTTTTTTCCACTGTTTTTATCTGTATTTTGTTTCTATGTTTGTTTAGTTCATTGGGGCTCTGTCTACAACTAGACAGAAAGTCAACACAGATTACCAAACAGGATAAAAATTACTAGAAAGAGCTAAAAATAAGAAGAACATGATGGACAGAATGATCTAGAAAAACTAAAATGTTTGAAAACATGCAAAAAAGCTTAGTTTATTTCTATAATTTCAAAGTTTCATTATGAACATTTACAGTTATTTTTCATAATTTATTATTTTTTTACATTAAAAAAAAAATCAACACACTTTTTAAAGAATTTTACATATAATAATGATAATCAATGGCCAGATATTGAAAGTTAGGTTCTTCCTGAAAAAGTACAAAAGAATCCTACGATTATATGTGTATGTATAAATGTATGTATGTGTATACAGATGTATTGGTGTGTGTGTGTGAAAATAAATAAATAAATACATAAATAAAGAGTAATGTAAAAGGAAGAGGGAGATAGATATATTATTAATATTTTATGGAGAAGGGGTGGGATTAAATGAGTTGCACTTCTTCCCACCCCTTTCCAGGCATGTAAATGAAACTACTGTGCTGTTCTTGATTGATGATTTTCGTATTATTATGTTTTACTTGTTTTCATATATGTTAAATTTCTTTGCATGTTCGGAATAAATCACTAAATCAAATCAAGAATTGGCAAAAAAGACATTTTCTGACACTTTTATTGTAAAAACAACATAAAGAAATGTAGGCCTGTTATAATGGGAGTCCTTTAAAGGGTTAACCTCAGCTAAAGTCGTACGTCACTCCAGGAAACCATGATGATGAACCAAACTGACTGTAGTGGATGAAAACACACCCATATGATCATGTTCATTTACAGATTTTCTGAAAATGTTGTAAAAATTTGCAGGACATTTGAATGGAAACGCACTTACAGAGAGAAAATGAAACTAAATGTAGTCACGAGAAGCTGCGACATAGAAGGAGCTACGAAATGGAACAGGTTTTGTCGACTCCGGTCCATATTTTCCATCTAAAAATGTGGCGAATTCTGGAAAACCCCAGGCTGAACCCTCTCATGCTGCTGAAACCATCGTCCTTTTCACGACAAACAGTGGAAGAATCAAACTGTCCTTACCAAATAACGATATCCTATGTCTGACAAGAACTCCAAGTTTGCAGAAAAGACTGAAACGAGGAAATTAAAGAAGAGAAGAAGTGGAGGAGAGGAAGGAAATCAAATAAGTGAAACCCAGGTGAAATCAGAGAGAGGCTGAGAGACACAGATCCTTTAAATAGACAGAGCCCAGACCATCTAATATACAAAACTGGGGTACATCATGAACTGAACCTACTGGAAAATGTAAAAAATATCCAAAAATGAAGTCAACCTCACCTGGTCACCATCTCCTTCTCTTTGTTGGAGGCGTGGCCACCACTGCTGATTGGGTGGATGGCTGTGGACAGGAAGTACAGCCGGTGGTTTTTAAAGTACTGATCCACCAACGGCAAGACCACTGAGGTAAAAACATATCATTACAGACTGTTGATGTTCTACCAAAGACCAAACCAACAAATACTACAGCTGCGATAAAAGAGTCACTAAAATACTAACTCCTTTTTAAAGATTTAGAGCAGTTTTTCTAAAGGATGCAAGTTTTATGGGGGCTCGTCCGGGATCACTGACCAATTCCCTGCGTAATTGAAATAAATTGGCTGAGTGATCGGCCTCCTGGATGAGAGGTTTTTACCCAGAATGCCCTAGTAAAACAACAGTCATGACACTTCACGTAGCACATCCCAGTAACAAGACGTGGACTGACAGCTGGCAAGTCACGTCAATAGGTGAGGCCCAATCAGAAGACGGAGTGAGATGACGTTGCGAAGTCCAACCCATTTGTTTGGGGTGGAGACACCCAAGAAGATAACTGCCCACCACACCTGGAATTTGGGGCTTTTTGACTCTAGTTCCTGTGGGAGCTCTTGTCCAGAGAGACCAGCGCTGGCTTTTATATTTCATATGTGATCCGAATAAATTCTTAAACTGAGACCAAGTGCATCCTGAACTCGTCTTTGGAGCTTCCAATCAACGAACACGAAAAATCCGTACAAATTTAACAGATCTGTCATACAGCTAAAATTATTACTTTACTCTTGTAATAGTAGGACTTTGCTTGGAGTTTATTCTCATAATACAAGGACTTTATTCTTGTAATACAATAACTTTATTCTTGTAATATTAGGGCAGATAAACTACATTTTTGCAGTTTAACGACTACACTTTTCATGATCTAACTTCTCTGTTGGAATAGGATAACTTCACTCATGTAATATATTGAGTTTATTATCTGGAAAAACATTCAGACTTCTGGGAATATCATCGTTTTCCATAGTTGAACTAAATAACTAAATAAGGTGATTCTGACCTTTCCAAAGAACTTGATCTGCTGTTCATGGGGAATCTTCTCTCCTTTTGGTCTCGTTCCCACATCTTCATGTGAAAAAAAATAAAAGACAGGGAGGTCACATAAAGTTTTGGCACTGAAGTTGAAGTAAAAGGTGATTTTTAGCATTTTTATAGTATTTATATTGTTTTATGGAAGTGAAAAGATACTACAGAGGACTGGTTGAGAAGGTTTGTCTAGACTGGATAATAAATCTGTCAGTTCCTAAAAATCAGTGTAATATGAGCGGCTTATGACTGTGTTAGTGTCCGTAGATGTTCATGGACTGGTCTGGTGAGGGTTTCAGATGCTGGACACTAGTTGAACTGTTGGACGTTCACTGTTTTCTGGTCTTTACCAAACTCCATCATGCTGGTGGGCCTGGTCCACGTATGTGATGAGCTGCTGGAGGAAGGTGTAGGCAAACCGTTTCTCTATGGCTGGAGTGTCCAACTCCTGCGATTTCACACCTCTGGAAAAAAAAAAAAAACACAGACATGTACAATCATTACACCACTTCGTAAAGGGTATCATCGCAGTTCTCTCACATTTTAGCATCTTCTTTCAAAATCCCAGACTGATGTTATGAGTAGAATGAAAGATCCTCTAAAATATTCCCTGCTTTTTTCAAGTGGATTTTCTAAAAAAAAAAACATGCAGTTTTATGGGGGTTCGTCAGGGATCATTATTTTTATTTTTTTGTTTTTTTATTTCAAATATGGAAATGGTACTAGCTTCCTGATTGCTAATAATTGACTTCCTTGCACAACATAATATAGAAAAGAAAATTCAAGGAAGCAGAATTAAAAACATAAAATAATAATAATCAGTCCTCTGCCTGATTGAGAAAATAACTTCAGTTATTGACCACGACCAAATATAAATATACAGTAGTGGGAAAAACTATTAGACCACCCTTGTTTTCTTCAATTTCTTGTTTACTTTAATGCCTGGTCCAACTAAAGCTACATTTGTTTGGACAAATATAATGATAACAACAAAAATAGCACATAGTAGTTTAATTTCAGAGCTGATATCTATCCATTTTCCGTTTTTTCTTGATAATAACCAAAATCACTTCAGTTCTTACATCATATCTGTCATTGTACTGACAAAAACAGTGCTTTTAGACATTCCATGTTTTCTTTTCTGTCTGTTTTAGTCACATGATACACACAGGAGTTAGTACTTGATTGCATAACCATTGTTTTGATGACTTTGATGGTCTAATAATTTTTTCTGCTACTGTTTTTTAGTTCTTCATATCTATCCATCTATCTATCTGGAGAGCAGCAAAACTAAAAAACGACCTCTCCAAGATGAAATAGTAGCCATCTGTTATAAGTAGCTCTAGTGTTGAAAGTTTTGTATCAAAAATATGTAATAGATAAAGGTTGAAAAAGAACATATAACATTAATTTCCTTCCATAAAGTGCCTAAACCCTGTGTTGTCCTACCTGGACACAGTGTAACCGTTGATCTGCAGGAATTTGAGGATGTCTTGTGCTTTTTCTCGGTCTTTGGAATTCTCTTTGGCGGTCAGAGTGTCGTATGGAACCAGCAGAGAATGGTTTCCTCCACCTGGAACACAGATAAGACACAGTGGGCATCGACTCTGAATGGTTTTAGTAAACAGAACAGGTTTTCAATATACTACAACAACCTAACAACAACTTCTAAACAGGGCTTAGCATCATAATCCTAGTATGGATCTCAGTTCATTTTCAATTTCCAAAGACTTTTATTAATTAAATAAACTTGCTTTTGTTATTAACGTATGAAACCACATCATTAGCTTGTAATATTTGACAGCCTGTTGAATTAACCTTTTCTTTTCATGCAGATGTGGTGATTTTACCTTTAGATTCCAGCTCCATTTTCTTTTTTCTGGCCCAGATGTTATGATAATTCTCCGCAAGCAGCTCAGCCATGGACTGGACAAACAATTTAACACAGACATTCATGAGTCATACTTCCTGTCTCCTACATGTTAGTATCATAGTATATATTTATTGACTTTTTAATTTATGTTTAAAAAATGTGTGTCAGGGTGCATCAGTTCACTTCCCAATCTCTTGCGTCTGATAAAATGTTTTGCTTCATAAAAAAACTGAACTTTACAGCACAATATTCCAAGTTTTTAATCATCGTTTATGTAGCACACCTAAAAGTAGCGTTAAATTTAAAATGTTAAATTGTGCTAAAATAACCACCTCAGGAAATTAAATGGAAATCAGCTGCACAAATCAGCATCTCAGGTCAGGACAGGTTTTCGTGATTCAAGATTTTTTTGCTTAATTGAAGCAAAAAAATCTGCCAATGGAACAAGTGAAAATGATCTTCGTAAGATTTCTTGAAATAAGATTTTCCAGATCTATTGTCTAAAAATCAGTTCTGATATCTCACTGAAAAGTTCCTCTTTAGGTGATAATGCCTTATGTTAAGTGTGATGAGATATTTGGACTAGAAATGACAAAAATAAACTTGGTAAGATTTAGATTTTTTCCAGTGTTGAAATTCAAGCATTTTCAAGGCATTCAAGGACCTGTATGGACCCTTGAATGTTGTGTTTTCAGTACCCACCTGCATGTCTCTGGACAGCGTAACGTTGCTCATATCAATGGGCCTGGGGGTGAAAGTTGGACCTCCTTCAAACGACAGCTGTAGAAGAAGGAGTTCCACTTTTAATTGAATTCTGTAGGGCTGAACAGGTGGAACTTTTCTGGAACACATCC
The DNA here is from genome assembly GCF_902148855.1 of Sphaeramia orbicularis. Classification (NCBI taxonomy): domain Eukaryota; kingdom Metazoa; phylum Chordata; class Actinopteri; order Kurtiformes; family Apogonidae; genus Sphaeramia; species Sphaeramia orbicularis. The sequence goes on from NC_043975.1 coordinate 3,453,582, forward strand.
TGTCCTTTACGTACCTGACTGGCCTGGGAAATCCTTCTGGACTTGTTGTGGAGGCTGGCGGGGTCTCCCTCTCGGATCCGGTCTATGCTCCAGCCCAGGACAACATGGTCTTCAGAGACTCTTTGACAGACCAACAGTACGCCTCCTTATCCTGAAACAAGTCCATCAAAATACTGACATCAGCACACGCATAGACATGATGACATCAGCTGGATCGATGACAAAAAAAGCTGCAATATGTGTGAGGGGCGGGCTTGTTGGGACTGGAACCACTTGTTATGTATTTATTTCATTTGCACGTTGATACAGTCCTTGTGGATCTGGTCCATAGTGTAATATTCTACAGATAATATAGTGACATTAATGTGGTAATAATATGATAATAATGTGGTACAATGGGGTGATTATTTTCAATATTACAGGCTGCTATGAAAACTTCCAAAACTCAACAGACAAGTCTTGAAGTCCATTTATTTGTTGCAAGAATACAGATGGAATTATAGGTTTATTTTGAAAATAAATAAATAAATAACTTACATGAGGTAAAAGATCAAATAATGGCTAAATGTTTTATTTACAGTGTAAAATAGGTCAAAGATAGTCTGCTGTTTTGAGTTTTAATTTAATTTAATACAGCATTTCACTTCCTTTTGATTTGAGGTAGTAATAATGGAATAATATAATATATAATAATATAATAATAATAATAATAATAATAATAATAATAATAATAAATAATGGATATGTTAATAAAAATAGAATTGCCTAGAAATTTGCAGATTATTTGTTTTAATATCACAGGATGAAAAGATGAAAAAAATAGAAGGAGGTTTAATTTTAAACAGCAAAGGGTTCAGACTAATGTGAAGCAAATGCGTATTCTGTTGTAGGTGTCAGAATGTGGAATTCTTTGGCAATAAAAGAGAAGAGCTGTACAAATATTTTTCAGTTTAAGAGGTTGTATGAGGAGAGAATAGAGAAGCTTTATAAAAGCATGTAATGGAATAATTTAACTTATGGATTTTGGATTTTTTGTTTGCATTGACGATCATTTTTTACTGTAATAGCTGTGATGGCAACGTATCTGATGTAAGCAGATGTTTGAAGAAAGGGGCAGGTATTATAAGTTTTCTTCATCCTGCTCCTTTCCAATCATTTAGATTGGAATGAATAAATAAAATTAAATGAAATGAAAAATTTGGGAATAAAAAGACGATGAAAGTACCTTCTCTGACAGACTTTTGTACGGTTTCAGTAAAGGATGGCTCTTGGAGATTTCACAGATCTGGTCTCCGTATGACCAACCATTAGAGAACTGGAAAATACACAAAGCAAACATACATGTATTTATAAAATGTTGAGTCGATGCAGGTGTTTGTAGATGGAACACCTCAGTGTCAGACTCCTGTTGAATCTTACCTTTTCTATACACCATTTCTCATGGTTGTGCTCTGCATATCTGGTTATGAAATAGTCCAGTTTCTCAGGAACAGTCACACTGATACAGACAGAAGGAAAACACAAAGATATGATGCCTGGATTTAAGACAATACCTCCAGATATTCAGTAAAACTCTGGCATAAATGATAAATTACACTCTACAGACCAGCAGTTCTCAATCATTTCCTCATATTTAATAAACAAATATATCAGAATCATCATAGATCTTTATATCTTTTTTTTTAAATTTGCATTCACTAAAGAAAAATATTTTAATCCCTAATAATTATGTGAAAAGGTGTCATATTTATGAGGTCTGACTAATTAAGAGCTACTGTATCTCATGTAATTATAAGTAAAGTAAAGACAGTCTGAATATGGTTTCGTCACATTTAATCTGCTTTTATTTCTGTTTTTTCTGGTTCAGGTATCTGTCATGTATCTGTAGGACCAGTTAAGACCAGTAGGGGGAGCTCTGTCCCATGGTTCTAACTGATCACCATAGATATGTCTCACAATTGATAAAAAAAATCCACTAATTATAAGAAATGTTACTCAAAATTATGGGATAATGAGGTTTATTTTTTCCCCTTTGAACACAATGTGCTTCCCTACAAAACAGTCACTGAACATCACTTTTAATGTCACTTTTATCCAGTATATCATTCAAATCTGGTTATATTTTATGTTTTAGTCCACATCACATGAATATTTTTACATGTTATCTTTTCTTGTGTCTTTTCCCAAATTATGTCTCTCCTCTACTTTTACATGACTTTGCTGAAGTCAACATTCATGACCTGTGTCTCATCTGTACTGTCTGACATACTGTACTTCTACTCCTATATAAATATGTAAATAGTCAATAGAGTTTTTATTACTTACTACTGTTGTTGTGTTTACATTGTTTGTGTTTGTAATATCTTTATACCTGCACATTTTTTTCTAGCACTTTATGCTGTTGCTGCTTTGATCAGTCAATTTCCGTGTGGGATCAATCAGATTTAATGTAATCTAATGTAATCTATCCTAATCAAATCTAATCAAATCTATCCAATCTAATCTAGTCTAATGTAATATAATCTAATTTATACTAATCTGATCTAATCCATTCTAATAATCAAGTGTAATCTATTCTAATCTAATTTAATCTAGACAAATCTAATAGCTTCTAATTTATTCTAATCTAATTGAATCTAGTCTAAATTAATCTAGTCTAACGTAGTCGTATCTAATCTAGTCTAAATTAATCTAGTCTAATGTAGTCGTATCTAATCTAGTCTAAATTAATCTAGTCTAATCGAGTCTAATCTAATATATTCTAATTTATTGTAATTTATTCTAATCTAAATTACTCAAATCTAAATTAATCCAATCTAATCTAATCCAATCTGATCGAATGTAATCTAATTAAATCTAGTCTAATCTAATTTAATCCAATCCAATATAATCAAATCTAGTCTAATTTAATCTACTCTAATCCAGTCCAATCTAATCTAATCTAATCCAATACAATGTAATAGAATCAAATCTAATAAATATAATATAGTCTAATCTAATGTAGTCTAATCCAATCCAATCTAATCTAGTCTAATCCAATCCAATATAGTCTAGTCTAATCCAATCCAATCCAATCCAATCTAGTCTAATCCAATCCAGTCTAGTCTAATCTAATCTAATCCAATCCAATCTAATCCAATCCAATCTAGTCTAATCCAATCCCGTCTAGTCTAATCTAATCTAATCTAGTCTAATCTAATCTAATCTAATCTAATCTAATCTAATCTAATCCAATATAATCTAGTCTAGTCTAGTCTAGTCTAGTCTAATCTAATCTAATCTAATTTTCCAGTGAACACGGTTCTTTCAGTGTTTTTCATTGGTTAAATTCATCTAAATATCCCAGTACTTGTGTACATTCTCCTCCTACAAGTGGAGGTCCAGTAAATCCAGATCTGTGTGACTTCGGAACCATGTGCAGAAGCAGAACCAGTGTTCATGTACTGGGTGGTGTCTGCAGAACCAGTGTGCTCATGTACTGGGTGGTGTCTGCAGAACCAGTGTGCTCATGTACTGGGTGTGTCTGCAGAACCAGTGTGCTCATGTACTGGGTGGTGTCTGCAGAACCAGTGTGTTCATGTACTGGGTGGTGTCTGCAGAACCAGTGTGTTCATGTACTGGGTGGTGTCTGCAGAACCAGTGTGTTCATGTACTGGGTGGTGTCTGCAGAACCAGTGTGTCATGTACTGGGTGGTGTCTGCAGAACCAGTGTTCATGTACTGGGTGGTGTCTGTAGAACCAGTGTGCTCATGTACTGGGTGGTGTCTGCAGAACCAGTGTGTTCATGTACTGGGTGGTGTCTGCAGAACCAGTGTGTTCATGTACTGGGTGGTGTCTGCAGAACCAGTGTGTTCATGTACTGGTGGTGTCTTAGAACCAGTGTGTTCATGTACTGGGTGGTGTCTGCAGAACCAGTGTGTTCATGTACTTGGTGGTGTCTGCAGAACCAGTGTGCTCATGTACTGGGTGGTGTCTGCAGAACCAGTGTGCTCATGTACTGGGTGTGTCTGCAGAACCAGTGTGTTCATGTACTGGGTGGTGTCTGCAGAACCAGTGTGCTCATGTACTGGGTGGTGTCTGCAGAACCAGTGTGCTCATGTACTGGGTGGTGTCTGCAGAACCAGTGTGCTCATGTACTGGGTGGTGTCTGTAGAACCAGTGTGTTCATGTACTGGGTGGTGTCTGTAGAACCAGTGTGTTCATGTACTGGGTGGTGTCTGCAGAACCAGTGTGCTCATGTACTTGGTGGTGTCTGCTGGCTGAGGGGTGAAGTTTCCCTCGGAGTCCATGGACGACTGCTTCTCCATCATGGCCATGTAGTTGGACTCCATGTAGTCTGGAGGCAGCGCTCCGGCCACAGCGCTGAGGCAGGGTAATGCCAGTTTGAACAGCTCCTGGTCGTACCGCTGGGACCAGACGACACAGTCACATCCAACACACGCAGACTTTAATCCAAACAGTTTCATGTTTCAGTCGATATAAACTCTCACCTTTCGAGACAGGGCGTCGAAAATCCCCCAGAACAGTTTCCTGGACAGGTGCAGCTCCTCGTCCGACGCCGCTCCGAAGTTTCCCCAGCCTCCGGCCAGGCAGTAATACTTCCAACAGCGCTCGTAGTGATTGGTCAGCAGCTGGAACACACAACATGGACTTACTCCACGAAAAGCAGGTTGATTTTTTATCTGTCGACCGGAACCAGATTAATTTTAAACCCAGTATTTTAGTTGGATCACTGACAGGAAAACACCAGTAACCAGTTCACACAGAGGGTTCCCAGTCTAACTTACTGCAAAGTCCTTAAAGGAGTTCCACAAGGTTCAAGCCTGGATCCTTTGTGGTTTTATCAAATACAAAACATACAAACATGTTCCAAACCACATTCATTAGTGACCATATGTATTAACGTGTTCATTTTTTTTTTTTTACTAGACATTTTGTGTCATTTCTTATTCGTGTCATTCATGTCATTTTCTGCCATTTTAGTGTCATTTCTTGTCATTTTTTTCGTCTTCTTGTTACATTTTGTGTCATTTCGGGTCATTTTGGGTCCTTATTTGCCATTTTTCTGTCATTTCTTGTCATTTTGTCATTTCGTGTCATTTTTGTGTCATTTCGGGTCATTTAGGTGGCTTTTTTTTTTTTTTTGCCATTTTTGCATAATTTCTTGTCATTTTTGTGTAATTCTGTCATTTCTTGTCATTTTGTGTCGCAAAGGACATTCCTATAGTTTACATATATATTACCATATATTCACTTGGAAAATGTTTAATGAGGTGACAAAAATATTCCAAAACTACATTTCATTAGTGATCATATGGATTAACACATATTCATGTTGTTTTTTACTAGAAGGAATGCAACAGATATATAAATAATTGCCTTCTAAATGGTCAGGGTCAGATATAACGGGTGTATTTCTCACATTTTTTAATTATTTTTTTTAATGTATTTCTGTGTATTTCTCACCTTTATTTTTTTGATGTATTTCTGTGTATGTCTCACCTTTATTTTATTTTTTTATGCATTTCTGTGTATTTCTCACCTTTATTTATTTATTTTTATGTATTTCTGTGTTTCTCACCTTAATTTCAGTTTTTTTATGTATTTCTGTGTATTTCTCACCTTTATTTATTTATTTTTATGTATTTCTGTGTATTTCTCACCTTAATTTCAGTTTTTTTTTGTATTTCTGTGTATTTCTCACCTTAATTTCAGTTTTTTTTTATGTATTTCTGTGTATTTCTCACCTTTATTTATGTTTTTTATGTTTCTGCGTCTTTCTCACCTTTAGTTTAGTTTTTTCATGTATTTCAGTGTCTTTCTCACCTTTATTTTAGTTTTTTCATGTATTTCTGTGTATTCTCACCTTTATTTTAGTTTTTTATGTATTTCTGGGTCTTTCTCACCTTTATTTATGTATTTTTTATGTATTTCTGTGTCTTTCTCACCTTTAGAGGCATCTTGGTGTGTTCGTTGAGCAGAGGGACGTCAAACACCAGCCTCCTCAACAGATGCTGCATCATCGAAGGCCTCAGTTTACTGGACATGATCAGACGACATGCAGAGTTAAGCACACGCTCAACGCTCAGCAGAAACAGGTGGCGGGCGGAGGGGGCGGGGCGACGCCTGGACTCACCCGCAGACGGCGAGCAGACACTCTTCGATGGCGTCCCTCTGGGCTTTGGTCAGGCAGCAGCCTTTGGACAGCCGGTACACGGTGTGGAGGAGGGAGTCGATGAGACGCGAACGGCTCCGTCCCCGCAAACAGGGGGCGCATTTGGTCAATAAAGGCAACACGGCGGTGCACAGGTACCTGTTGAGGGCCAGGGCCATGTCGGTGGCACTGAGGACCACCTGAGACCAGGACGGAGACCGATGGAGACCAGGATGGAGACCAGGACGGAGACACAACATCAGGCAGTAAAACCATGAGCATTTATAGACTCTTAAATACAGTTAAAGTCTATGCTTTTAAGTCCAGGACCAGGACCAGGTTTTACATCTGAACTACACTGGACTAGTTCACCTTTAACCCTTTAACATTTTGTGTCATTTTATGTCATTTTTGTGTTATATTTGTGCCATATCTTGTCATTTTTATGTTGTTTGATATATTAGTGTAATTTTTTACGTTTCTTGCCATTTTTGTCATTTCTTGTCATTTTGTGCCATTTCTTTTCATTTTAGTGTAATTTTTGTGTCAATTCGTATCATTTCTTGCTATTCTGTGTCATTTATGTAATTTTTGTGGCATTTCTTGTCATTTTTGAGTAATTTCTTGTCATTTGGGTGCCATTTCTGTCATTTTTATATTGTTCATGGACATTTTTGTGTAATTTCCTGTCATGTGCGTGCCATTTCTTGTCATATTTATATCGTTTTTTAATTCTCAGGATTTTCTTGTCATTTGTATCATTTTATGTTATTTTTGTGTCATTTTTTATTCTGTGTGATTTACTGTAATTTTCTGTTCACGCTGTTTCTGTAACAGTGTTATTAATTTCATAACGTTCTATAGATTTTTGGATTTTGTCATGTTTGGATTATTGACTGGAATAACTGATCAATAGCAGCATCAGTACAATAATGTACAAACCTGAGATAGGAAAATTTGTTTAATTACTATTATGACAATTTTTCCTATTATGTCTAATGTCACTAATTTACATCATAGTTATTTTTTTTATTTTAGTATTTTTTTTCTGTACTTGTAAATAAACTTATGCAGTAGGGGGTTACACAGATGCAAACTGTACCCAAATTAGAAGTTGCAGCAAAAATAGTTTCAGGTCTTTAAGGTTTAAAAGTAACTTAATTTTATTTTTTCAGCATTAAATTCACTAAATACACTCGATAAAATCACTGGGAACAAATCTGAACTGTCAGTAAAATAACTAATCTCCCTTACGTGACCACAAATGACAGTTAGTTTTATTCAGCTTCGTTTCTGTTAAAGTGTGATAATGGACCTAAAAACGCTGCAGTCACAGCAGCTGTTTAGGGGATTATTTTAGGAGGAAAGCATCTCTTAGTTTTTGACTTCATAAGACGCTGAAAGTCTCACAGATAAAAACTGGATTACTGTAATCCTTGTCTGAGGTTTAATCCGATCTGAAGCGGACTCACGGTGTCCAACGAGGCGGCGGCTCTCAGGTCCGGGAGGAAGCCGACCTCCAGCAGGTGGAGCAGGAAGTTCTGGTCCTCGATGCCGTAGACCCGGTCCAGAAACAGGACCATGGCCGCTTTGTGGTCTGGGCAGAACCCGGCCGACATGTCCGGCTCCACCACCATCCCATCTGACGACAAGAAACACTCAGAATACAAATACAAACAGAAATACAAAAAATACAAAGGAAAACACTGGATTCAGGGTTTCCGCAGGTATCAGCTAATCTAATGTAATACTTTTTGGTGTTTTGACTTCATGTATCAGCCATAAACAATAGTCAATTAAATGGTTTGGCCTGCCTATCATCATACTATACTTCCGATCGAAAATATTAAATGAAAATAAATTGTAAATAACAAAGTTTTTTTCCATCAATTGTATACATTTTTTAATTCCTCAAGGCTCTGGTTCTGGACCACTGCTATTTCAATATGAAGTCCTGCAGATGGAGGATCCAGTGGACTCTAGGGGTTCTGATCAGAGTCCACGTGGGGTTCCTACCTTTTCCCAGGCTGGGCATGGAGAAGGGGATGCTGATGACCCCCACCAGGTCCTCGATGGGGATCAGAGACCTCAGAATGGCCCTGATCCGGATCGCTTCACCTTTACCCGCATGGATCAGCTGATACATAAAGGAATATGACAGAGGACATTTACAAGATGTTTAATTTCACATTATAAACACATAATTTTAATAACACAATAACATTTTTCCACACTTATTTATGTATATTCATATTAACATATTGATAATATTTGGTCTAGTACAGTGTTTCCCAACCACTGTGCTGTGGCCCTGAGAAATCATCAGAGTGCCGTGTAAGATTATTCAATTTCACCTGATTGGTGTAAGTGAGCATCGTAATATAGATACATACGACTACACGCACCAATGATCCACTCTACAACAAGTCTCCTGTTTCCCTTTGCAAAATGAAAGTGAAAGTGAACCATGTGGTGTTCTGTTGGTAAAGCCCCCTCATATTATTATTATATTATTATATCATCATTAGTATCATTATTATCATCATCGTTATCATCATCATCATCCCCAAGGTCCCCTCACTAGTGATGCGCAGATCAGTGGGTTACCCACTAACGCTGGTATCGGGTGGGGAGTGGGAGATATGCCTCCCATGTTATTATACGACAGACCTGAATCCGGTGATCCGTCTCAGCTTTCTTGTTCCAAACACCCTCAACAATGTCGCACGTGCACCCCCGATGCCCCCCCTCCCAAAAAAAAAGACAGAGACTCAGAGCTGTTGAGGAAGATTCATGTGTGTCTTTCTTTAATTCCTGTGAGAATATCAGCTTCGTGTTCAACTAAACAGCCCCAGGTTTCACACTGAGGAAGTAAATTGAGACTATATATGCATTGTATTTCCATAAATATACTTTCTGTGACATTTTTATTTGGTGGTGTGCCTTGTGATTTTTCATATGTAAAATATGTGCCATTGCTCAAAAAGGTTGGAAAACACTGCTCTAGTATATAAAATGCTGTTGCGATTGGTGAGTGTTTTAATATGTTTATTTAGAGCTTTATATATATGTATCTCTTTGCATATTTTTGTAGTTTTTGTTGTATTAATAATTTCTTTCCTGCTACTTTTTACTATATGTGATTGGATTAACTGTAACTGGGATGAATACAGTATTAAAGTAAACCAGAGGCTTAAACTCCACAGGACACAGTGGTTGTGTTGTTTTCGTGTCGGCGTGTCGTCACTCACATGCATCTCTGGAGCGCATCGACCCAGCAGGTCAATGAGGGCGGCGTAGAAGGTCATGATGGCGTTTCCCATGTGGATGGTGTCGTCCTCCTCGTCCTCCATTATGTCACTGCTACAAACACAAATACACAAAACACATGACACACTGAGGCGTTCTATCCCATAATAACATACAGCCTCAAAAGATTTTTATCCCTTAAAAACCCAATTTAATTAAGATTCAGTTTATTCTGCTTGTACATAAATTAACATTTCTTAATTATTACATTATAAATTAATTTATCAGAATCACAATCATCTTTATTTGACAAGTATGTAAATTAATGCAAGGAATTCTTTTGGTAGATGTTCTCTCTGGTTATAATTATAAATACAAGATACAATAAAAATAATTACAACAAGAAAAAAAGTTACTCTATACATAAAAACTATAAACTACACACATAAGAGCACAGTATAAACTTCTGTACAGTTATAGCGCATTTCTTCATATTTAACTGTTTGGGTAAGTATATTATTATTTTTATTATTATTATTATTATTATTTATTTAGTTATTTATTATTTTTTTACTAATGTGTGAACTTGTTTTTAAAATAAAAATAAGAGATTCCATTAAACTAGATGAATTCTTACACTTAATCTTCCTCGTCATGGTCAGTTTTCTGTCAGATGTTTAGTTTAGTTGTGGAATAATAAGTTCATTTAATGATTTTTATTCATTTAATGATTTTTGTCAACGATGATAAGACACTTGGAAAACCCCAAAAACATTTAATTTGTAAGAGTAATGGCTGATTGGGTACAACTGGAAACTACTTTATACATTGTTTGTGTATTTTTTCCTCCTGGATTATTTTTGTGTATTTTCTAAACTTCATTTCTCATTATCTTAACCTCCAGAGACTCAGAAATGCATATTTGACCTCAGCTTTACCAAAAAAAAAAAAAGAAAAAAAAAAAAATAAACACTGTCCACCGAAAAAAAAAAAAATCCATAAAAATTAAAAGAATATATCTGTACAAACTGTTGCATCATGTCATTTCCAATCAAGACAATTATTTAATGTAAAAAAGCCCAAACTTTTACTTTTCCTGGGTCTCAGGAGGTTAAAGTTGGACATCTTACACTAATCTTCGACCTGTTTCCTTTCCTTTTTACTTAAATTGTGTTTTTACAGGGTCCTGCTCTGTTGTGGTTTTTGGTCATGTGACGGGGGTCTTACAGGGTCTTGCTGCTCTCAGACGTGGGGGAGGGGCCATCTCTGGACGGGTCCTGGGAAATCCTAATGGCCTCTTCCATGGCCGCCAGCAGCCCGTCACCGCCTTCGCCTCGGAGGGCGGGGCCGAAGCACTCGGGCCGTCGAATCAGCAGCCTCACCACCACGTTGGCGTTCTCCTCCACGCTTTCACCTGAAGAGACGACAAAACCAAAACGTCACCTCACAGGTTCATCAAACCCTGGGCCTCGTGTGTATGAGTTTACTCAAAGTCGTCACCGTTGCAGAAGACGGCAAAACGCAGAAAGTCCAGGTAGCGCTCGCCCTCCACCGGGTTCCAGCCGATATCCGGGTATCCTTTACGCACCAGCATCAGGCAGCTCTGGAGTCCACATCCAGCCAGGTACTGGACCACCTGAGCCGGACCAGGGTTCAGTCAGGGGGTCTTTCACTTTTATTACATTATCATTATATAAAATCAGTTTATGTGGAATGGAAGTTTAATGTTTTATTTGAGAAAAGGATAAATGTGGATGTTTTTACTAATTGATTGAATCAGATTTTGACTTTGAGATGTTTATAGAACATGTTAATTAGACTTTAAATACCTTTTAATTAACTGATGGTGTTTTTTATGTACGTTTTTAGTTTAGCGTTTTATTCATCAGTTTTACTGTATGTTTTATGTACGTTTTTATTGTGAATATATGGAGGAAATCTCTATTTTCTGAAACTTCTGCTGCTGCTGTCTTGGCCAGGACAAACTGCAACAGAGATTTATGATCTCAACAAATCTTTTACCTAGTTAAATAAAAGTTAATAATAAAATAATAATATTTCTGGGCACTAAGGTCAGATTATTACCCCGCCCTCCGACGGGGAGGCAAGGGGTGTTGCTTTTGGTTTGGTTTGTTCTTTGTTAACACTTTAGGAGCAAAAATATTAATTGAATTCATACCAAATTGGGTTATAGATTACCACTGACCCAGAATAGATGTGGTTATATTTGGGGAAAAGTAAGTCAAAGTTCACATTTTTTAAATCTTTTTTTTTCCCCATTTACTTATAATGGGCAAAATTTGTCTATGCTGTCTATGTCTATGATGCCATCAGCTGGATTGATGCCAAAATAAGCTACAATATGTGTGAGGGGTGGGGTTTGTTGAGCCTGGAGCCACTTGTTTGTTTGTTTTGGTGCATACTCAAAATAAACTGAGCAGAATTTATTTTGTTTTGATTCATTTTGTGCAAACTTCAAAAACGTAATTATGTATTTACTGTATGTCTGTATACGTGCGTATGCATATATGTGTGTGTGGTGTGTGTTATTGTGAAAAATGAAAATTCATGCAACTTTTTACTGATAGAAGCTACATAATTGACTGTCATGTGGCGACAGAGTGGGATGAAATAAATTTACATCCTCCCACTCATTTAAGAATATGTGAATGCAGTCATTATATGTTGTTAGAAGTTTTCATGTTTGAAATCTATTTATTTGAAAAGGATAGATATGTATGTAGATGTTTTCGTCTAATCGACTGAATTAAGGCTCTGCTTTGAGATGCTTTTAAGGAACGTTGTTGATTAGACTTTTCGAACCTATAATTGATGGTTTTTATATGTATGTTTTTAGGTGAATCTCACAGACTTTTGTTAAACTCTGAGAGCAGAATAAATCGCTGAAGTTGTTTTTGTTATTAAAACTATATTTTGGTGTATTTTATCATTTCTTCTCTTGTGTCTGTGTTATTGGTGTTTTTTAAAAAATTATATTATTTCACCTTCTCCAGATCTGGTTCCCTCAAAGCCAACGCCAACTCGTTATTATCCATAACTGACGCTGCAGCGACGTCGAGTGGAGTAGAACCTCGCATGGACGGAGACGCTGAGGGAGGAGAAACCAGGAGAAACATGGAGAGGAGAAATGAGATGAGAGAGTGAGGTGAAAAAGGAGAAAGGAGAAGAAAGGGGGAGAGAAGAAAATGAGCAGAGAACAAGAAGAAAGAAAAGAGGAGAAACAGCAAGGAAGGAGGAGAAATGAGCAGAACCAATGAGAAGAGAAACAGGAGAATCATGAGAAAAATTAAGAAAATGAGAATAAATGAGTAGAAAAAGAGAGAAGAGAAATGGGAGGAGAAAAAGAAAACATGAGGAACAAGAAGAAACGAAAAATGAGAAGAGAAAAAGGAGAAGAAACAAAGAGAAGATATGAGAAGAAATAAGACCCAAGGAGGAACCAGGAGAGGAGAGCGGAGGAGTCTATGAAAACCACAGAGCAGATCTGTTCTATGATCCGCAGATCTGTTATATGAGCCACAGATCTGTTCTATGATCCACAGATCTGTTATATGAGCCACAGATCTGTTCTATGATCCTCAGATCTGTTATATGAGCCACAGATCTGTTCTATGATCCGCAGATCTGTTATATGAGCCACAGATCTGTTCTATGATCCACAGATCTACCAGAACACAGTGAGTGAATGGACTCACCCAGGCCCACGCTGCTGTTCTCCAGCAGGTAGCTCAGATGGTCGAACATGGCCTTCTGGTTCTGACGGCTGATCCGACAGAAGTAGCACAGGAAACGACAGCAGTTGGCCACCATTTTAGGAAAGGTGATTTCCTGTAAAACACAGAGTACACACTTCATTTCACCGTCTACTTCAGCTATACATTCATGGACACAAGCTGCATTTTGTACATATTTTAAAAGCTGTATTTTGACTCTTATTTATCGACATTTCCTTTAACTATCATATGTATAATATTTTATATATTTTGTAATACATTTTTTCATATTATTCTATTCTGTTCTGTTACTTTAGTTTACTTGCATGGAGCAACTGTAATACACAATCATTTCCCCAGGGTTTAACAACATACTGAGCCACAGCACCCTGGATTCAGAACTGGACAGTTCCTCAGTAACCTGGACCTTATCAGTGATTTCAGAACCAGACAGCTCCCCTGTAACCTGGGCCTTACCTGTGATTTCAGTACTGGACAGCTCTTTCGTATCCTGAGCCTTTTCAGTGGGTTCAGAACCAGACAGCTCCACAGTAACCTGGGCCTTAGCAAAGATTTCAGCACCGGACAGCTCCTGGGTAACCTGGGCCTTATCAGTGATTTCAGCACCGGACAGCTCCTCGGTCACCAGGGCCTCAATCAATGGGTTCAGAACCGGCCAACTCCTGGGTAACCTGGGCTTTATCAGTGGGTTCAGAACCAGACAGCTCCTGGGTAACCTGGGCCTTATTAGTGATTTCAGCACCGGACAGCTCCTCAGTAACCTGGGTTTTATCAGTGATTTCAGAACTGGACAGCTCCTTGGAATGAGTGTTATTACTATTTTTCTTGTAATATTTCTTATATGTTTACATTCTCTTTTTTGCCGCTTTTGGAACCTTAATTTCCTGAGGGATCAGTGAAGTTGTATCTAATCTAATATAATCTCTGTTTTTTAACTGAGAAAAATGTACAAAAATGCAGGAAGGCGACTTAAACACATTATACTAAAACACTATTTTTTTCTGAACAGCAGCTTTCCGGGTGTTCTAGAAAAGCTCCCTTGCACCCAGTATATTAGTGCTGGTAACCATGACAACCAGCTCGTACCTTGGAGTCTCCTCCGCTGAGGACGTTGACCATCACCTCCATGACGGTCTCATGCATCCCCAGAGCTCGCATCAGGTTCGATGCTGGTAGAACACCTTGTTGTTCATGATGTCGCTGTAAAGAACAGTTTACATGAGGCTATAGAACACAGGTGTCAAACATACGGCCCGTGGGCCAAAACTGGCCACCAAAGGGTCCAGTCTGGCCAGTGGGATGAATTTATGAATAAAAGAAATGACACTGAAGATATTAACAACCAAGGATGTTAAAATCATTTTAGTTCAAATTCCACATACATACAAATATGATCTAAAGGGGATCCAGTTAAATAATAACATAATAACCTATAAAAAAGACAGCGACAATTCTAAACTCTGTGTTGAGTTTAAACTAAAATCCAATTCAACTTTATTTCTAAAGCAACATCACGGTTGGCCAAAGTGCTGTACACAAAAAATGAGAATAATAAAACCATGAATAACATTAAAAAACAACAAAATGTGAATGTTTTGTGCATCTGTAGATCTGCTGTGTTCTATAATTCAAATGTAAATATAAGCTGAGGCATAATATTGTAAAATTTCACTTATTTTTCTGAAGAAATTTCAAGTTCTACATGGTTGTTCATGTTATTCTCATTTTTTATGAAAGGATAGTTTGAAAATGTTAATAATTTCATCCTATACAGTTATGTTTTCGTACTAAAATAAACACAATGATTTGGAGTTGTCATCATTTCTGTTATTATCCATATCCTTATCTCCATATCAGACAGAACCTCCTTGTCTGTTTTAAATCCCTTCTTAAAACCCATCTTTTCTCCTTGGCTTTTGAAACCATGTGAGATGTTTGAAGGTATTAATCTATTCTGTTGTTTTATTTGGCATTGGTTTATTGTCTTATTTTTATGTGAATGCCACGTTTATTTAAACCGTTGTACAGAAATGAAATGGTAGTGAAATAAAAAAGCGGTCAAGAAATCCAAACATTTAAATATCAGAAATGAATAGGCTACACACTACTGTGCTGTATGACGGAGTATTATGGCCACATAAGAAAAAAAAAAAGCTTGTCACTACGAGAACAAAGTTGTTATATTTTCGAGAACAAAGTCATTATTTAATGAGAACAACGTCACAGTTAAAAAAAACTCATTCAACAAGAATAAAGTCATAATATTTCGAGAACAAAGTCATTAAGTGTGACTTTATTCTTGTTAAATAATGAGTTTTTTTAAACTACGACTTTATTCTCGTTAAATAATGACTTTGTTCTCGGTTTATTGTTCTTATTTTTTGTTTATTTTTAAATTATATAGCTTTTTATGTTTTTTAGTCTATTCTTGTATTTATTCTTTTATTAGGTTTTATTTATTCTTCTGTACAGCACTTTGGTCCACTGTGGTTGTTCTAAAGTGCTTTACAAATAAAGTTGGACTGGATTATTATTGTGTTGTACATATTATGTAAATGAGTTTGACGCGTCTGTTATAGAACCCTCCAGGAGGATCTGATGGTCGCTTGGTTTCCTCACCCCAGGCCGTCGGATCATCAGTTTCTCCTCCTCCCTCCCCATCCGGACGCTGAGCAGAGACCGGATCTGCCCCAGAGCCGCCAGCAGGTTGATGGTGTCCTCGATGGAAACTGAGTTGATGGTGTAGGTTTTGGAAGAGCCCGGACCTGGACAGACGACACACACAGGAGACACCATCCTGTACCGTCCTGCTGATCTGTACCTGAGGTTTGATTTGAACAGTTCATGCAACGCTGTGAACCCACCTGTCCTCCGATGCCGTCGTACTGCCGGTGCAGGAGCACGAACATGGCCCGGACCAGATCCGGGTCCTCGATGACGGACTCCTGAGCCCAGCGCACCATCGTATCAGAGATCAGCTGCTGTAACGTACCTGAAAGAAAGAAGAACAACTGGACCGTGACATCCTGGAACTCCTGCACATAGAGATTGTGTATACCATATAGACCATAAGACCTCCTGGAAACCCCACATCCACGATATGGACAAAAGTATGTGGACACGTTGAATTCAGGTGTTTCTTTTCTAACAGGGGTCTGGGATACAAAACAACAATGACATAATATAGTTTTATATTGAGATAAATATCATTGCATTGGTTAGTTCAGCTTAAATTGTTATCTTTGTTTCCAAAATGCCTCAGAGATGGTTTTTACAAAGTCACTCAACATTTATTTTGTTGTTTTTTTTTTTTCGTTTTTTTTTTTTAATCCATGACTATGATTTTAAATGTTCTTCCTCTAAATTTGTAAAATATTTTTCCTGCTCTGACTGTAAATGATAATTTTCTGTCACATCTAACCCTCTACTTTCCTCACATCTCACTGAGGAAGAAAAATCTACCGTTAAACTTGAAAGAAATATTGATGTTTTAATCTGAAATCCTCATGAACTAGACATCTTACAGCTGTAGACATGATGTGTCCCAATATTTATGTCAGTATAGTTTATAAACATTTTTTTTTAAAAATAAGTTTATGGTACATTTTCAGTATGGACTACAACCGCTGCTGCTGACAAACAATTATGTCATACTCAGAAATGTTCGTCTGAAGTCTGGACCTTATATGTGCAAATGTCGTGATGTAACTAGTTATAAAACATAACAAATTAAGAGGGAATTAAAACAGGTTGTGGAAATCCACTGGATTTTGGCCCAATGAATCTAAAGATAGTTTGCAGCAGCTGGAGGGTTCAATTCAAATTGTATGAACTATTAAGGTCCAAATACACAAAGAAATGAACCACAGACTAATACAAATGGGGTTAGATAAATAGAGCCCTTTAAACCAAACTAACCCAGAAAAAAAATTGATCCCATAATATACAACTATATTCTGACATTAGTCATTATTTTGTATTCCAGACCCCTGTTAGAAAAAAAAAACACCTGAATCCAACGTGTCCATACTTTTGTCCATATAGTTTATAACAATGCGCAAACATGAATATAGATGTTTAAAGCTCTACAGCTCTTGAATCTGTTTTCCTACATAATTCTTCATGTCCGTGTGTGTGATCACTCACTGGGCATCCGGTCCTTCTTCTCGTTGGGCAGGTTGGCCATCTTCTTCTTCAGATACGCCACCTTCTCCACCAGAGACATGAGTCGACCTCTGATGGTTTCACTGTCTCCCTCTAAGGATCTGTCTTCATCCAACTCTATACCTGACACGGCACACACACCACCACACAGCACTTTCCATTAGCACATACAGAACATCACACCACTGTATGAACACATGGGATTTAAATATTATGGTATGTTTGACGTGGTCCCTGTTCAGGTTCAGTTTACTTTATTCATACCTGTAGCTAAATTTGTTTTGCAGTTAGATGATGATGAAACACAGTGACACCTTATATGAAACCAAACACCCATAAAAACCCAATAAAAAGAAGTTTAACCCTTAGGAGTCTGACAGTATTTCGACCATTTTTTTTGAAAAAATACTTTTGATTTTGCCTTAATATTCTCATTTACTTTGCCTTGTTTTGTATATTTTTTCAGCACAACCTCACCTGTATGACTGTACAGATATTTTTTTCATTTGATGTGCTTTATTAACACACTGAACCTAAACACACTCACAAAACATGAAATCTGCGTAGTAAAAAGTTCGATTTTTGTACGGTTTTTCACCAAAACCATGTTTAATGAACCAATTTTAGAACTAAAATTGAACATAGAAACTGAAACTGCAATGAAAATAAAGCCTATTCTATTCTATTGTATTCTTTTCTATTCCATTCGATTCCGTTCTATGCTATTCTACTCTATTCTATTCTTTTCTATTCTATTCTACTCTATTATATTGTACTTTATTCTGTTCTACTCTATTCTGCTCTTTTCTTCTCTATCTGTTCAATTCTTTTCAATACTATTCTTTTCTTTCTACTCTGTTCTATTATTTTCTATTACATTCTACTCTATTCTATTATTTTCTATTCTACTCTATTCTTTTTTATACTATTCTTTTCTATTCTATTCTACTGTATTCTTTTCTTTTCTGCTCTATTCTATAATTGTCTATCCCAATCCTACCCTACTCTACTCTATTCTAAATGCTGGATGCCAGTGAGGCGCCTGTCGACTTGTTCTTATAGGTCGATTACCGCAGTGTCTCATCAGGTCTTCGTGGAAGTCCATCAGCTGTTCTCGGATGTAGTCGGGACAGGGACACTCCTGCTTCTCATCTTTAAAGTTTAGCAGCATGTTGATCTGCAGCGAAAACACATGTGATCCTTAAAAACTCCAACAGAACTGAAGAAAACCTCATGTATTCCCCTCTTCTACTCTGTCCTATTCTATAGTGCGGTTGCTGTTCTCACCTGTTCCTGTGGAGGAGATCTGAACTCTTTGGTCTTCTTGGCGGTCAGCGCTGCAGACATGTTGAGCGCCAACATCACCTCGTTGTAGCGGAAACGCTGGTTGTCTTGGAGACAGGCCACGAAGTCGTCGGAGAAGGCCACGACCGCCTCGATGCGATGTCGCACCTGACAGTCGCACAGGTACTGAAGCACATGGCACATCTGAAACAAACAAAAACCAAACAAAAAACAATGCAGTAACGCAATAATACTGAACATGAAGGAAGACATCAGAGTATTGGAGACAAATCCAGGAGTGTTCATCTGATTTATTACCTGATTTTTTGTTTGTTTGTTTGTCTGTTAGCAAGATAACTCAAAAAGTTATGGAACGATTTGGATGAAATTCTCAGGAAATGTTGATACTGGCACAAGGAACAAATGATTAAATATTGGTGGTGACTGGGGGGAGGGATGGGGGGGCTGATGAAATTTTCAGGAAATATTCATACTGGCACAGGAAACAAATGATGAAACTTTGGTGGTGATCGAGTGGGGGAAAATTTTGATGAAATTTTCAGGAAATGTTGATACTGACACAAGAAACAGATGATTCAATTTTTGTGGTGATCGGGGGGAGGGACGGGACAGGACGGGATGGGGGGAGGGTTGATTAAATTTTCAGGAAATCTTAATACTGGCACAGGAAACAAATGATAAAATTTTGGTGGCGATCGGGGGGGGGGGGGGGGCACTGATCTGCCTTGGCAGAGGGTGTGAGTGCTGTTCTACTTATAATCAGATTCCTGCAGTTATGTGATTACACTGTTGACATGATCAATAATAATCTGATAACTAATGATCACAGTATCAGTGTGCATGTGCACAGGCTCAGTGACAGTGGAGTTCTATTTCAGCTGAAAACGCAGCCTCTCCACGTCCTCAACAGCTGCTTGTATGGTTGAAAATAGCAAACCCCCCCATCTGCGTCCACATTACATTACCCCCCCCCCCCCCCCATCTATCAGGTGTGACTGCGATGAAAACGGAGATAAAATAAAAAGTGCGAGGGTGCATCACGTGAGCAAGCGTCACCTGGAGCTTTACTGGCTCTGGTAGCTTCATCTGGAGCAGCCCCTCTTTGGGCATGCTCCTCCCCCCGTCCTCCCCGCCTCCTTCCAGCTCCGCCTCCTTCAGCAGCTCCAGCTCCTTGCGC
Organism: Sphaeramia orbicularis; assembly: GCF_902148855.1. Classification (NCBI taxonomy): domain Eukaryota; kingdom Metazoa; phylum Chordata; class Actinopteri; order Kurtiformes; family Apogonidae; genus Sphaeramia; species Sphaeramia orbicularis. Next base: position 3,473,386 of record NC_043975.1, read on the forward strand.
GACTCCTCAGGAGCTTCTCGACCCTCAGAGAACACCGACGGTTCGATGAGCCGCAGGATGTTCTTCAGGTCTCCATTCTTGAAGACCCCCATGATGAGCATGGTGTAGAAGAGCTTGATGAGGGGGACGAACAGGAACTCGGTGCTGCCCCCTATGGGGTCGCGGACGTGCATGCTCCCCTCGCGCACCGCCTCCGTTAGCATCTCGATGGTCTTCACCTTCAGGACGTCCAAGGGGAACTCAGGGCTGTACTGGAAACAGTCCCCGGATCCGGACCCGTTATTGGCGCCGTTGTTCCGATGGGACGAGCCGTTCAAGCATACGAAGTTCGGGGAGGAGAAGTGCATTCTGGGTCGCAGGGAGGTGCTGAGGCCGATGCCGGGGAGGCCGTGTTTTTTCTTCTCGTCGGGAAACAGGGTGATGCTCTTGGTTTCGTCCGTCATGGGAACAATGTACTCGTTGTTCATCATGAGGCGGGCGGTGGCGTAGCCGCTCAGGTGGATGTCGATGAGGAGGTCGTAGTATCCGGCACGAAGTAGACCTGGACATCGCAAACAGAGACAACGGTATTTACGACATGTACTGGACAACATATGTTAGCCTTTTGTCACACACTATATGGACAAAAGTTTGTGGACATGTTGAATTCAGGTGTTTCTTTTCTAACAGGGGTCAGGGATACAAAACAATCATGACTAATGTCAGAATATAGTTTTATATTATGGGATGAATATCATTGCATTGGTTAGTTTAGTCTAAATTGTTATCTTTGTTTCCAAAATGACTCAGAGATGGTTTTCACTTCATTTCTCTCAACATTGCTTTATTTTTAAAATCCATGACTCTGATTTTAAATGTTCTACCTCTAAATATCTAAAATATTTTTTCTGCTCTGACTGTAAAAATAATAATTTTCTACCACACCTTACCATGTACTTTCTTCATATGTCACTTAAACTTTAAGGAAATAGTGATGTTTCTAAACTATATGGACATAAATATTGGGACACATTATGTCTACAGCCATCACATGTCCTGTTCATGAGGATTTGAGATACAAACATCAATATTTCCTTAAAGTTTAAGTGAGATGTGATGAAAGTAGATGGTTAGTTGTGGTAGAAATTTAGAGGCAGAACATGACCGATGACAAATTAACCAATGCAATGATATTTATCCGAATATAAAACTATATTCTAACATTAGTCATTATTGTTTTGTATCCAAGACCTCTGTTAGAAAAGAAACACCTGAATCCAATGTGTCCACATACCTTTGTCCACATAATGTAGATGAGGTGTAAAGGCCTCAGACTGAACATTTTTTTCATGATCTATCTGTAAATAATCATTTTCTACCACAACTAACCATCTACTTTCTTCACATCTCATTTAAACTTGAAGGAAATAATGATGTTTATAAACTATATGGACATAAATATTGGGACACATCATGTCTACAGCTGTATGTTCTGTTCATGAGGACTGTGTGTTATGTATATAGTGTGGATGTATGGCTGTAACTTCCATTTTGTGTAACTTCTGCTGCTGCTGTTGTCTTGGCCAGGACACTCTTGAAAAAAGGGATTTTTATCTCTATGAGCTTTTCTTGGTTAAATAAAGGTTATAATATATAAGAATAAATAATAATAATAATAATCATAATAATAATAATAATAATTAATTAACTAGCCAGCCTTAATTAAAGACAGAGGGGCAGAAGCAGAGGACAGTCACTGGTAGACAATATAATCCTTAGTCTAATTTAACTTCCTTCAAATATGTGATAGAGTCCAAGCACTTGATGTTGTTCACAGAATATGTCCTCAAGACCTGAGCTTTTCCATCTGCATTAATGACTTACATTTGAAAAAGCAGGAGGATTTGAGACTTCCATTCTTTAATATCAGTCTCTTAGCGATTATCATCCAAGTTCCAGTGGACGCTGTATATATTGGTTTGTTTTTGGACACATGCTTCGAAGCTTTGGTGTCAGAGATGACGTCACTAAACGTCCATCCTGAACCCTGTCTTCTGCCTCATTTAGTTTCCAACGTGCTCTTCCTCCTTTGACTTGGTGTGCGTTACCTGGCATGTATTTGTTCTCGATGGCCTGCAGGAGCTGAGCCTCGTCTACGTGGGAGCAGAGGGCGTGGGCCACCCGGTTGGTTTCCCAGAGCGCAGATGGCCGAGTACAGTCTGAGGGTATGGTAGTGAAACTTTAATAAGTCCCTCTGCTCCGACAGCTCCAGGACGTCCACCGACCTACAACACACACACACCACACACACACACAGACTGGGTGAGAACAGGGGAGGGGGAGGGGCCAGGGAGGAGTCGAAGGCCTGGACGTGATGCTGTTACTCCACCTGTTCTCCTCAGGGATGTGCAGAGACATGAACTGCAGAGGTTCGCTACACTGGACCAGCCAGCCATGTCGTCCATTGACTCTGGACGCAGACACCTGGACGACAGACGCAACAGTTAGTCTGGAATCCACCTGGGAGTTTAGACCAGGGTATAATAGTTGGGATTTTTAATTATATTCACTTTTATTGAGTTTTGACTTTTTTTTCTCTAATTCAGTTAGTTTTAATTAGTTATTAAAGCAGATTTGCTAGTTTTTATTAGTTTTGTTTTTTTTCTAAATGCTTAGTTTGTAGTTTTGTTTTAGTATTAGCTGGAGTTTTTTCACATCTTTTATCTTCCTTTGCTGTTGTGTTCAAAGAAATCCCAACTTCAGTGTCCATGTTTCCAGTAGAGTGGGGACGAGAAGTCGACTCTAAACGACAAGTGACGAGAAGGGATCGTGAAGTGCTAACCCCTAACCCAGCTAAAATTGCTCAGAGCAAAATAAATTGATTTCAAATCATCCCACACTGACAAAGATGAAAACAAAGGGAATTTTGTCCATAATTTTCATATGTTTTAGTTAGTTTTGTAAGCACACAAGTTATCATTTTTTCTTTCAATGATATTTTTTATTTACTTCAGTTAACGTAAAAAAATTTTCAATTCTAGTTTTTTTCATTTCGTTAGTTTTCGTTAAGAATAATAACTGTGGTTTAGACCAGGGGTGTCCAAATCCAGTCCTCGAGGGTCAGTATCCTGCATGTTTTAGATATTTCCCTCTTCCAGAACACCTGGCTCAATTAATGATCAGCTCGTCATCCAGCTCTGCAGAACCCTGATAATGATGTAATGATTTCCAGGTGTGGATGGAAGTGGGAAATATCTAAAACATGCAGGATACTGGCCCTCCAGGACCAGATTTGGACACTCCTGGTTTAGACCAAGGGGTGCAGCAAAATAACTAGAGCTGTCAAATGATTCAAATTTTTATTCAGATTATTCACAGGGTTGCTGTGGATTAATTTTGATTAAATATCATTCATTTTCAATCTATATTATTCGCATTTCATTCTGCATGAGCAAACAGAATCAAGAAAGAAGGGAATATATATATATATATATATATATATATATATATATATATATATATATATATATATATATATATATATATATATCACAGTAGAGACTGAAATCCAGTAGGATTCGTAATCCTACTAGGACAGATAGGAATTTTAGTTTGTCCTAGGACAAACTGAAATCCTAACCCTAACCCCTAGGGTTTAGGGTTAGGGTTAGGGGTTAGGGTTAAGGGTTAGGGGGGATCGGGGGGAGGGGGGGGTAGGGTTTAGGGTTAATCTCAGATCCTAATTTCTTGTAGGATTTCAGTTTGTCCTCGGACAAACTAAAATTCCTATCTGTCCTAGTAGGATTACGAATCCTACTGGATTTCAATCTCTACTGTGACATATATATGCACTTAATGTGTTTTATTAAACACCTTCAACAGTTTCAACAAAACACCTTGAAACAAAACAACTTCAACAATTGGGGTTTTTTGTACTCAAATCTTTTGTAAATTGTTTTTGTTCTTCTTATGTTTTATTTTGTTCATATTTGATGTTCTTTTCTTATTTTTTTCCGTTATTGTGTTGATGTTTCTCAAATTATTGAATATTAATAAATGTTTTGTGTATTTGTAGATCCACTGTGATCTGTAAGTTATAATGTTCATGTATAAATGATAAACTGAGGCAGAATATTGTTACAGTTTCGCTTCTGCACACAAGTTGTTTGTGTTATTTAAAGGTTAGTTTGTAGATGTAAACATTTTCATGATGTAATTTTACTTCTTTCACTCAAAAACAGAGAAAAGTTGGGAGTTGACATTATTTAGTGGTGATTCTTCTATTTTTCTTCTATTTTTATTTCAGTGGTCTGGCCCACTTGAGTTCACATTGGGCTGAATGTGAAACTTTGACCCCCCTGGATGTAAACAAGTGGGAGGGGCTACCTTCAGGAAGTGGTTGGGGACACGACTCCAAAGCACCGGAGTGAGGAACTGGACGTGGAGTCGAGGAGGACACTGAGGAACCGGGTTCTTCTTTTCGCTCTTAAACAGACCAGCTGACAGAGGCATCACATTCTGACAGGAAACAGACAGGACACATGAGACGGGCTGGACAAAGACACATGTGGACGTTTAAGGCCTGAACAGGAACTGACAGGACTTCACACCTGTCAGTCAAAAAAAAACCAAAAAAAACCCAGACTTCTGTTGGAAATAAACTTTGTAGGTGTGGACTTTTAGTAAAACGTTCTTCTCCACTCTGTCCAGTGGGTGTTTGGGTCTCGGCTGCATTTATCACTTCAGTTTAATACAGTTTCATACTGAATACTAAACTAACACTTCACTGATCATGTACATGTTCATTCAACCTCAGCGTAAATTCAATAGTTACGATATCAAAACAGAGAAAACTGAAGAAAGTGACCTTTTAAGAAAAATACATCAATAATTGAACAAAAAACAAGTGTCTCCATCCACTGCCATTTATCAAACTACATGAAATATTTTTTTTTATTTATTTTTACCATTTTATGGTGACTTCCAAATTAATTTTTTTTCTACATTTTACATTCCCTAAGTGATTTATTGTGAAGTAAAAATAGTAAAATCTTGAATGAACTGAACATAAAACATGATCATAAAACTCCTCACCTTTATACGCCCCAGCTCAAACTGGAAGACATTGGGGCTCGTTGCTTTGGCAAATACAGCTGGAAAAAGCTTAGTACTGGGTTCCACCTGTGAATAAAAACAACAATTGAATATTTTAACATAATAACAGTAAATAGGCCTTAACTGAACATGTCCTGACACTGAGAAAAAGGCTAAGGTCATAAATAAGACCCTTCAACACTAGTTTGGGTCCAGTTTAACTGATCTTATATGTTCTGTTCTGTAAATTCAAGTGTTGATACTGAATAAACAAACAAACAAGAGAGATGGGATATGAAGATGATAAAAACAAAACCAGTGTCCCTGTGTGTCACCGTCATGTTCTATCTGAATCAACCCCCAGTTGAATGTGTGAGGTTGTCAGGTTCTGTTCTATGTTCCAGTCCTGTGGTCTGGATGCAGATCAATCTAACTATAGAAGTGGGCGGGACTTTCACTGGAGGAGAACTCAACTAGTTCAATCAAAGTCCATATATGACTTCTATCAGTGATCAATAGGAAATATATTGACATCTCCAACCATTTACATGTTATAAATCATCAAAACATGGACCATCATAAATAATAAAGGCACATTTCTAATTGAAAAATTTGTCAAAAATTCAAAAATCCCAATTTCTCAAAACTCTGAAAAAACTTTGCAGACATTGTCACACGAAGATACATATAAAATTTTAAATGAATCTGATCAGTAGTTTCGGAGAAGATTATTGAAATGTAGACACTGGTGACCTTGTGTTTGACCCTTCAAGGTCAGTCAAGGTCCCAAATGAAAGTCCATGTATGACTTCCTATCAGTGATCAGTAGGAACCAAATTGATATCTGTAACCATTGACATTTTATAAATCATCAAAATATGGACCATTATAATATAAGTAAAAATCTAAATTCCTCAAAACTGTGAACAAACTTTGTAGACATTATCACAAGGAGGCTACATATAACATTTTAAATGACCCGACCAGTAGTTTCGTCATAGAAGACACAAACCCACCTTACCATGTCATGACTGAACTGTGTTTTAATGCAGGACACTAATGAAAAGGTGGAAAGTGTAAGAAAACAAAGGACCAATGGAAAAACAAAGAAGACGTAAAAAGGATGGAAAACGGAGGCGGAAAATGAACACTTAAACACAGACGGTAGCTGATCCTACATTTACCTGATAATATGTGCTGAGCTCCTTCCCGTTGGCGGTGAAGGTCAACAGGCCGTTGGTGGTATCAACCAGACAGCCGATCTCCAGGCCGTTGTTGTTGCGGCCTTGACCCGGACTGCTGCTCTCTCCGGCCCACACCATGTAGCAGTTACTGCGCTTTATACTGGAGGGAACACCACAGTTAGAACCACTGGGCTTTAGACCGAGGGACACAAACTGAACCTAATACCTTTATAAATGGACTGCATTAATACGATAAAATTGGGGTTTGACGTCACAGCAGCATCTGCACTGATTCTGTTCTTTATATCAGGGGTATCAAACATATGGTGAACGTGTGAAATGGAAAAATTACACTGAAAATATTTAACATCAAGGGCATTTAGTTTGTTCTAGATCAGGTTCTGCATGCAGACAAAAATGATCCCTATTAAAATACTATCATATGAACCTATAAACAATGAAAACTCTAAGTTTTCTTCTTTCATATCAAATTTTATACCTTTAAAAGAATTTTTAAAAAATATATCCTGAAAAATGGAGACTAAAGATGGAATGAACCGTCACCACACCATCCATCCCTGCTCAGGTGAAAACAACGGACTGACCTCTCATGAACTTTGCCCTTCTCGTCTCCCAGGGTGACAGTGACAGTTCGGACCTTGTGGAGCTCGAAGCCCGGGTCGTACTGATGGAAGTCTGAGGTGACCCAGCCCACCCAAACACTGCTGGGCTCCTGACCTGGGAAGATCCGCACCGAGTAGTAATGCTGCAAGAAAACAGAGGTCGTCATTTCAAAGAGCACCATGAAATTTTAATAAAACAGAGACTTTTAAGGACATTTAAACAAAATGACTCAAGTGGGGTGGATATTTATCATTTAATTTAGTAGCTGAGCTTCGATATGATTGTTAATTAGTTTGAAGCAAATTTCTCTTTCGATAGGGTCTGTAAGAATAAAAGCTAAATAAGGTTTATATACTTCATGAAAAAAGCATCTCATATTCCTTAATGATTGATTTATTGAACCATTGGATACAGAACAGACAATGACATTTATGGAGTAGAACTACAGAAATTCTGCAGATAAAACTAATAAAATAAGTGGATCTGAAGAGGAGCAGTTCAGAAAAAAATGGGCATTCCTGACTTTGCATCACTGACACGATGGAGCCAGATTTCAGCAGAGATGCCCCCCCTCCCGCCCCATTTTCCCGTGGCCACCAGATGATCCGGTTCGATGACCGGCTAGCCCAGCTGCGGAGTTATTATACTTCAGCAATACAGCCTAGTTTGGGCAGTGGTGCCCCCTACTGTCGACACGACAAATCCCGCAGTGGAAAAGGGCAATTAATAATTTAATCGAGCAAATTCTTATCGACAATGAATTGAGAGTTGATTAATTGTTTACATCCCTAATTCTACCCTATCCTATCCTGTCCTGTCCTCTTCTATTCTATTCTATTCTATAGTGTGTGTTTGGTGTATTGCCTTACAGTCGATGCGTGCATGAGGAACTCGTATTCGTCCCTGTCGTCGGCCATCACCTCCTCGGGCAGACGAGCAGATGATGGACAGCTGTTGTCTGGTTTGTTTCTCTTCAACATGAATCTATGGGACAGATTGAGTTCATTAAGTGGAACAGATTTACACTTGAACCCCACTGACCTGGGAGCGTGGGCCGTTCTGTACCTCTGTTTGAGCTTGGACGGCTTCTCCTGGTTGTAATCCTTGTGGTTGTTGAACTCGTCTCTGTCCGGCCCGTTGGGACCGCTGTGGCTGTGAGACGTCTTCATCAGAACCTCGAAATCCGACACCGTTTCAAAGTCTTCCAGCTCCTGCAACACAGGCAGCGTACACAGTAGGACTATATAGAGACAGAGCACATGTCTACTGGTCCACCAGTACTGTATCCAGTGTGTATTATTATTATTACTATGACTTCCATACTTATATTATTTATCTATATAATAAAAGCCAAGTGGCCTCTGTGTGTATGTGTGTCTCTGGATTCACATTAAATCCGTACAGAGCTGACTGCTGCAGTTTGTAATACTTATGTATTTTTGGTCAAGAAAGACAGCAGCAAAAATGGCAAGTTGATAGAACCAATATTTTGGGAGATATTAGTAATTTTGGAATACAATATCCTTACTATCATGTTGCTATGGCCAGAACACTTTGGTGGCGACTACTGGACAAATGTTGTACTGCATGCACGAATACACAACAGCATAAAAACTACCACATCTAGAACCTGTGGATCCACACGAGTCAACGCACTAGTAGTATTTATTACTTATATAAAGTTGCTACAACTACTATTACTATTGTCACTTCATCACAATTTTTTCCTGTGATTATTAAACTATATATACATATAGATAATAGTGTGTATATAATCATATCATAACATAATTACTTAATATTATTATATTGCTTATTATTACTACTACTTTACTATTTCTACTAGTACTTTTTCATGTGCAATGGTCTGTTTTTTTTTTACTACTGTTTTAATAGTTATTGTTTATCTTTTGTCTTACAATATTTCTTATACGTATACATTCATTTTTCTGCTGCTACTGGAACCTTAATTTCCTGAGAATTCTGCCCAAGGGATTTAGTATGAGAGTAAATAATATATGAGAGAAAAGTCAACCTCCTGAATAAAAGCATTTACAAGGATTTAAGTCTGAAACATCTGTTATTTCAAACATTGTCTTGTATCAAACCACAGCCTGAAAAACCAGATTATCAGTCTCATAAAAACCTGCCAACTTCAGTGATTCCCAGTAATTAATGTAAGTTTACAGAGAAGTTCAGCCGATCTGTGTGACATGTAAAATATTCGGATCTATTAATAATCTGTGAAATGTTGCGTAGTACTGCAGGGTTAATGTTTTACCCTCTTTGGTGAGAAGAGGCTGCCATTAGGGGGCGATCTGGAGAAGCTCTCTGCACACTCTATGGGCATGCTGAGCCTGTAGAAGGTAATGTCAGTGTTGCTGTTCTGAGAGCCGAACGACCTCTGGGTGACCTTTAGGCATGGACACGACTCCACGGTCCCGTCTATCCTTGCCACCTGAAAGGAAAACACCAGACACTCTGAGGTCAGTCAGTGAGTGGACGTTAACCCTTTCATGCCCAGTGTCTAACCCTTCTCCACTTGACAAAATTAAGCAGGAGTCGGGGGCTGAGCTGGAAGTCCAGTTTCAAGCTAAATTACAAGTCAATCACTCCTCATCCTGTGCCCGTCTCAACCCAATACAATTTAAGGTGCTACGTAGGATGCATTTATCAAAGCTAAACTGTCAAAATATTTTCCTGGTACTAATGAAGCGTGTAATAGATGTGCCTCTGTCCCATCCCACCTTGCCCATACCTTTTGATCCTGCTCAAGGTTGTCTGGTTTCTGGAAGATTTTTTTAGGATTCTGTCTACAGTTCTAGACACTGATATAACACCTTGTCCACTTATTGCCATCTTTGGAGTCCCCCTGAATTATCCTAAGTTCACCACACAGAAACTAAATGTGTTAAACTCATGGTGTCCGGCCGAGTGGACTTTTTTCATCTAAAGAGGAATAAAAAGACTCAGGATAAAAAAATCTGACCTCAGGTTCTGATACTTCATGCATGAACGGGTTAAACCCATGCGTCGGCGTCACCTCGATGTGCTGGTGGTGGGGGGGGACGGGTACGAACTGGGGCAGCCTCTTGCTGAGCCACATGGTGACGTCGCGGTTCATGTTGACGGCGAACGGCTCGTATCCTTCCTGCAGGCCGCAGATGGTGAAGTATTTCAAGGTGCTGACGTCTTTTCCAAAGTTCATCCTGCCCACCTGACACACTCCCAGACTGCACACAGGGATGAAACCTGAGAGGACGAAAAAAAGGGCAGCAGTAACGAACTTCATCTAGTGTTTTATCAGCCGTCTGTGGTCGACGACAGAAAGGGTCAGATGGAGAATTATGTCACTTTAACACAGCGCTAAAATGATGCAATAGACTTACTTTACTAGAGAAATTAAACATTTCAAAGTCTTTTCTACATATTATGTATGGAGGACTTAACATGCCATATTGAAAAATATATACAGAAATATAAAAATGGCTTGATAAATTAATTAATGTGCCAATACATGATACAAAAACAAAAGGCATTTATTTACTTTAACATTTCATTTTCCGTGCCATTTATTTATTTAAGTCCTTATTTATATTTTTTCTTCTTTAATTTTTATCCCTGCATTATATTTATTTATTTATTTTATTTATTTATTTTTGGTCTGATTCTGAAAATGAAAAAATCTGTTTCCAAAAGGCCTCAGAGACGGTTTTGACTCAACCCTTTCATGCATAGTGGTCACTACAGTGGACAACTGTTCTACAGCTGTTCTATCGTATATTCATGAGTTTTATTGTTTTAGCTGCATATCAGCCAACACAGTGGACACTTGCGCATCATCCCATACAGTGCAACTCATACCGTTACTGTAACTATGCTGTTCTTAATAAACCTGATCTGCAGTGACATGTTTTAGTGTAAATCAACAAACAAAACAGGTTTTTTTTTGCATATTATCTCCATGAAATGAATAACAACTAGTATTAGAGTACGTTAAAATGTGGAAAAACATCTGATTAGCAGCATTAAAAATGTTTTTATTGCATTGTTTTCCATATCATTTTATGATATTAGGTTTTAAATACATGTTTCTTTGCTTCAAAAATTAAATGCATGGGGTCTGGCTGAGTGGACATTTTTGTAACTCCTTACAAAAAAAAAAACAAAACTCAATTGCATTGTTTTTTTCATGCCTAAAGAGGAATAAAAACACAAAGTATCTTGACTAAGGTTCTCATAATTCATGCATGAAAGGGTTAATTTCTCTCAACATTGATTGTTTTTTGTTTTTTTTTATCCATTACTATGATTTTAAATATTCTTCCACTAAATTTCTAAAGTACTTTTCAAATACAAATAAAATGTGTTTTCTTTCCGTGGCTCAGAACTGACCGTCTCCGACTTCGAAGTCCTTAAAGGCCAGTTCGGAGCCCGAGTCGTCGAGCAGGACCTCCCCGTTGAGCGTGAACATCATGGTGTGTTCGTTCAGATCCACCATGCAGCCCACCACGTCCCCGGTCTGCCACGCTCGGCCAAAGTGTTCATTACCCTGATGCCAGCGCTGGACCTGAAAGCACACCAACACAGTCCAGCCTCAACTTACACACTTAACTGAAGAAGACGAGCAGAGGAAGAAGACCCTCCGCCCTCTGTGATTATCTAAGGGCCCTCAGAGGTCCTTAATCAGAGCCTCACTTTATCTGGAGGATGAGCATTTGGACCAAGTGTTGAATGAGCACATGTTCAGTCTGAGGCCTTTACAACTCATCTACACTATGTGGACATAAGTATGTGGACACGTTGAATCCAGGTGTTTCTTTTGTAACATGGATCTGGGATACAAAACAATAATGACTGATGTCAGAATATAGTTTTATACTGGGATAAATATTATTTCATTGGTTAGTTTGGGTTACATTGTTATCTTTGTTTCCAAAATGGCCCAGAGATGGTTTGGATTTAAATTCTCTCAACATTGAATTTCATTTTTTTGTTGTTTTTTTGTTGTTGTTTTTTTAATGACTATGATTTTAAACGTTCTTCCACTAGATTCCTAAAATATTTTTCCTGCTCTGACTGTAAATAATACTTTTCTACCACAACTAACCATCTACTTTCTTCACATCTCACTGAGGAAGAAAAATATACCACTAAACTTTAAGGAAATATTGATGTTTGTTGTTATGTTAAATCATGTTAACATGGGTCTGGGATACAAAACAATAATGACTAATGTCAAAAAATATAGTTTTATATTGGGATAATATCCTTGCATTGGTTAGGTGGTCATTGCTCATGTTCTACCTCTAAATTTCTACCACAACTAACCATCTACTTTCTTAACATCTCACTTAAACTTTAAGGAAATAATAATGTTTTTATCTCAGATCATCATGAACAGGACATCCGACAGCTGTAGACATGATGTGTCCCAATACTTTTGTCCATATAGTTTATAAACATCAATATTTCTAGAAAGCTAAATAATGTTAGCTTGTTTAGCACCCCTTGCTGGCAAACAAAGATGGCTGGATTTTTGTTTTTTAATGTTAATAATGTTAACTTGACGTTAGGTGTTTGTGTGCCATTTGATACTGAATACATATTGTAAATTGTTTAAAAAAAACACTAGCATTGCTTTCAGACATTTCTTTTCATTCTTTGCTAGCCAGGGTGTGCTAAACTAGTTAATGTAAGCTAGCATCTTAGCTTTGAGTACATGAACTATATAGACAAAAATATTGGGACACTTTATGGCTAAAGCTGCAAGTTCACGCTGATTTGAGATAAAATCATCAATATTTCCTTAAAGTTGAATGGAGTTTTTTCTTCCTAAGTGACATGTAATTAAAGTAGATGGTTAGTTGTAGAAAATTATTATTTACAGTCAGAGCACGAAAAATATTTTAGAAGTTTAGACAAAGAACATTTAAAATTATTGTCATGGATGAAAATACTAAATGTTGAGAGGAATTCAATAAAAACCATCTCTGAGGCATTTTAGAAGCAAAGATAACAATTTAAACCAAACTAACCAATGCAATGATATTTATCCCATAACATAAAACTATATTCTGACAGTAGTCATTATTGTTTTGTATCCCAGACCCCTGTTAGAAAAGAAACACCTGAATTCAACATGTCCACATACTTTTGTCCACATCGTGTATGTGTCGTTACGTAGTGAGACTGAATTACTGCCTTTACTCATAAAATTAAACAAACATCATTCACCTTAAAGCCATCAAAGACAAAAGCCTGGTCATCCGATCCCAGCTCCTGGTCTGGAAGGCACCCGGGTCTGGCCCAGCCCACCCTCATCTCTCCTGCCGTCAACACCTGGAACAGGATGGACTCATTTCAGTTACAGTTAAACTTCATGTGAGGTCGTTCTGCTGATCGTTACTATCAGACTTTTCTCACCTCTAACTCAAAGTACCACTTCCCGACGTTGACGCAGTAGGTTTTCTCAGCTCTGAAAATGCGGAAGCGCTCGGCGGACATGTTACTGATGTCGGACTGAGCCGCTGGTGAAGAGGGAAGACAAGTAGAAGAGTTAAAAACTGATCTGGGATCTGCTTCCAGATCAGATCAGTCTTTCACAGGCTGTTTTTATTTAAAGGGGCTACATGTAGCATTTCTAGTTTTATTAGGGTGTTTAGAATAAATATCTGTGAAGTTCTAGCACATGAACTGGATTGTACAGATATGAACAGAATTTATTTAGAGTGGGGATTTATATGACCACTAGAGGGAGTAGTGAGTCACTATGTCTATTTAACATGGTGAAGAAAACTAAAACTGCACTGCAAAAATCAAAATTTTACCAAGTGTATTTTTCTCATTTCTAGTCCAAATATCTCATCACACTTAAAATAAGACAGAATCACCTAAAGAGTAACTTATCAATGAGATATAAGAACTTATTTTTAGAAAATAGATCTGGAAAATCTAATTTCAAGAAATCTTACCAAGATAATTTTCACTTGTTCCATTGGCATATTTTTTGGCTTAATTTAAGATTTTTTTTTTTTTTTTTGCTTAATTCAAGCAAAAAATCCCCCAGTGGAACAAGTGAAAATTATCTAAGTTCTTATATCTCACTGAAAAGTTCCTCTTTAGGTGATTAAGTCTTATTTTAAGTGTGATGAGATATTTTGACTAGAAATGAGAAAAATACACTCGGTAAGATTTTGATTTTTTTTCCAGTGTGAGGCTGAGCTGAGGATGAAAACCAGTAAGAAAACAACTCTCTCACCAACTTTGAGCTAAAATTATCATTAGTGTTGGGATGAGAACCATAAGAAACAACTTTAGAGTCAAAGAAAAGAAGTGATAAAAATAGAAGCTGTTGTTTTCTCCACTGGACTCAGCTGGAAATGTAAAGAATGGAGTTTGATGATTAAATGTCAGAGTTTCTTCTACGTGTGAGTTTGATTCTGAGGCATATGAAGGTATAGAGTTATTATGGGATGTTCTTATTGTTGCTAAGTTACTGTTTGTTGATCCACGGTTCAGACTAAACTGAGATAGTTCTGACCATGGTTCAGTTTTACTTAATTTCTAACCTTGTTCTCGTCTCATTTTTGTCTCATTTTCATCTCATTTTTTTCTCAGGTTTGGTCTCATCTTTTGTTTTGCTTTTGTCTCACTGTTGACTCAGTTTAACTTTCATCTTTCTTTTAATTTTCATCTCATTTTCATCCACGGTTCAGACTAAACTGTGACAGTTCTGCCCGTGTTTGTTGGATTCAAACAGACCTTTAGTTCAGCTACTGACAACACAAACCAAACAGAAAACAGAGGTGATTAGTGGTTTTACTGTGGCTGTTTTCAGTCTAAAAACAAAGCTAAGCTAACAGAGCTAAGCTAACAGAACTATAATGTAAACTATCAGCTGAAGACAAGATTATAAGACACAGAGTTATTTTAGTGACTGTTTAAATAAACGTCTATGAGTTTCAGTTTAAAGAAGAAAACCTTTTAAAACCATAATACAGATGTGGAAACAATGACTTTTATCCTTTGTTCAGTGACTGATACAGTCTGTGGAAACACTGGGTTTATTCGTTGGTGGTTTTGGTCCTAACTGTGTCATTGTACCAGACTTTACCACTACTGGTCAGAGTCTGGAATATCGATACTATATATAATCACCTTTAAAGTGAGACCCGAGGGTTAAATTCATGTAGATCATATCAAAGTTAAATGTGTGTTATACCGTGGTCCTGGTCAGGAGCCTCCAGGTTGTATCCATAGCCCAGCAGAGTCCGGACGGCCTCTCTCAGACTGTCTTTGTTGGACTTCTTGGTTCTCTCGTCCAGCAGAGTATAGGGAACCAGACGAGGGTTCCTACGGTTCTTCACATCCTGTGTATATGAGGAGTGGAACAAGTGAAAACACCTACTACCTCAACCAAAAACAAAGCATACAACCTTTATCAGTAACCTCTATTAAAGTTTCAAACAATCAGCGTCATCCACCATCTGTTAATCTGCCTCCGGTCCAGACATGGGGGTTTAGCCAACAGACTTTTCTGATTTTATTTCCCGTTTACATGTTTTCCTCTTCCTGAACTGCACTGGCTTTCATTCCTCAAAATGGTTAGATCTCTTTTTTCTCCTTAAATCCGGTGATTTTATGACAAGCTGCAAAATTAATCAGGAAAAGTGTTCAACATACACTATATGGACAAAAGTATGTGGACACGTTGAATTCAGTTTCTTTTCCAATAGGGGTCTGGGATACAAATCAATAATGACTAATGTCAGAATATAGTTTTATATTATGGGATAAATACCATTGCATTGGTTAGTTTGGTTTAAATTGTTATCTTTGCTTCCAAAATTCCTCAGAGATGGTTTTTATCAAATTTGTCTCAACATTGATTTAGTTTTTTAATCCATGACTATGATTTAAATGTTCTACCTCTAAATTTCTAAAACATTTTTCATGCTCTGACTGTAAATAATAATTTTCTACCACAACTAACCATCTACTTTCTTCACATCTCACTGAGAAAGAAAGATCTCCCAATAAACTTTAAGGAGATGTTGATGTTTTTTATCTGAAATCAGCGTGAACAGGACATCTTACAGCTGTAAACATGATGTGTCCCAATATTTATGTCCATATATTTTATAACAAGAAAAGCACTCGGAGAGCGCAGACCTCTGCCAAAGCAGATCAGCCCCCCCCCCCCTCCCCGATCAGGTATTGTGATCACTTTGCTTTGTGTGTTTGCGTGCGTGCATGTGTGTGTGTGTTTGTTTGTTTGCAAGATAACTCAAAAAGTTATGGACGGATTTTCAGGAAATTTTCAGGAAATGTTGATACTGGCACAAGAAAGAAATTGTTAAATTTTGGTAGTGATTGGGGGTGGGGGGCACGAGGGCCCACTGATCTGCCTCGGCCAAGGTCTGTGCTCTCCCAGTGCTTTTCTTGTTTGTTCCTTGTGCCAGTATCAAAATTTCCTGAAAATTTCATCGAAAACCGTCCATAATTTTTTCAGTTATGTTGCTAACTAACCAACAAACAAACACATAAACAAACCCTGGCAAAAACATAACCTCCTTGGTGGAGGTAAAAATAATAGATATAAGGTCACAATCACCTCTGAGGATAAACAATGAAGCTAATGTGGAAGTGTCAAAACCTGTAGTTCCTCAAACGGCCACTTGAGGCACCAGAAACAAATCAATACCCATAGACCCCCATGTTAAAAAGTCCAAATTTACAGAGAATTAAATGTTTTTACACTCTGGTGGACAACACTTTTGGTCTCTATTAGGGATGCACCGATACCACTTTCTTCCAGACCGAGTACGAGTACTTACATTTGAGTACTTGCCGATACCGAGTACCGATACGAGTACTTAATAATCCCATTCCAGTTCTTAGTTACTTTTGTAAATGTGCTTTATTGTCGTTGTCATTAGTCTGACTGAAACAAAGTGCTGCTACTGACATTTAATGTGTTAAAATGAGCGTTTCTCAATTAATCCACCAGGGGGCGCCGCTCTGAATTAACCATACTGGACAAATACCACGAAGAAGAGGAAAGTTTGTTGAGAAGAAGAAGAAGAAAGTCAGTAATAACAAACATGGAGACGACAGAGGGAACACTAATGTGATACTAATATTGCAGCGTTTTCACTGGTAAGGTTTAACAGCTTAGCTTCAGCAGGAAGAGAAAAAAAGAAATGAGTGATAAGTTTCATTTTCACTTCTGTTGGCGGCGGTCTGCACCGCTCCGTACACCCGCTGGTATTCTCATTCTGTTTACGCATTCGCGAGCACCTGGAAAATGGATGGAATGTACGCAGAGGACAGACAGAACGCTGCGTCCGTATCTGTCTGTCTTTAACGTTACTTGCAGTCAGCGTTACTTTTTTCACCGTCATTTATTTTGAAAAATCTCCACACTCTTCACACTCCACACACATTATTCCTCCTCCTCGTACCTGCTGCACTGAACTGTGAATGTCACACAGCCGTAAGTGGTATCGGTGCATTTGTATCGGATTACTTTTATGAGTACGAGTACGAGTACACACACTGAGTATCGGAGCTGATGCCGATACTCGTATCGGTATCGGTGCATCCCTAGTCTCTATAGATAAATTCCTCATTCATTAAATCTGTACAAGGTCAATTTTCCCATAACTGACCCTTTTAAATGAATAAAACTGAATTAAAATGAACTGATTCCATGTTGTGTATTAGTGTGGCCATCACGTAAACTGGATGTTCTGTACCTGTTGGATGCCATAGGTCCAGCCCTGGCGGATGCGATCTCGTGCCCAGACGTTGTGTGCGTTTTCAGCCAGTTTGTCCACCATGGCCTCCTGAGTGGACGTCAGTTTGATGTGATTCAGGTCCAGAGGGGCAGGTTTATACCCACTGGACAGCTCATATCTGCACAGACACAGATGTGGAGTTAGATCAGAAGTAAAAACTGTAGGTTCATATGATCACATGACCTCATTGCGGTACAGCTGAGGTGACTTACGTCGGTGACAGTTTCATGCTCCTGACTTTTTCAACAGCATGTTCGTCTGCGAGGCCGACATGGCAACCCAAGGCCAGGAGAGTTCTGTACAGACACATGGACCAATGAAAAGCAAGCATTTAGACCAGGGAGGGGGTCAAACTCATTTAGTTCAGGGGTCACAAAGAGCCCAATGTGATCCCCAGTAAGTAAAATAACAGGAATAATAAACAAAACTTTTGTCCTTGTTTTAGTGTGAAAGTTAAATTACTTCATGAAAATGTGAATAACTTGCGAGGCCAATCATTATCATGAGTTCTGGGACTGTCCAAAGATGCACCATTATTGGAGTGGTATCCACGGGACTTTAATATCGGTCTTTAAGGTTCATATTACCTATAACTTTGTAAATCTACAGTATATCTTGGGGACGTCGTTGTACTAGAACGGAGGGAGGATACAAAATTATGACAGGCATTTTCAGCAGCCAGCAAGAAATCTATTACAAGAAGATGGTTAAACCCAACTCCACCAACAGCAGAAAACTGGTATGAGATCATCTGGTAAATGTTCAAAATAGAAAAATTGACTTTATCAGAATCCAGAGGGATACATTTGATCATATTTGGGACAAATGGATCCTTTAGCTGACAAATTGTATCCTCTAGCTGCCCAGAGTTTGTATCACTCCTCTAAAAACGTCCTCTTTTTTTATAATCCCCCTGTATTTATTCTTTGTTTTATATTTTTCTCCTTAACCATGTGTAATGTTAAAAGAAGCCAGAGGTATTGTAATGCTGTGATTGTTTTTCTAAGTGACAAATACCGAAACTGTAAGCACCTAGTTCACATCTTAGGGTTTTTTTTCACACTTTTGCATGTATAAAATAAGAAATACGAAAAGGGCTCTAATAGATAATAACTGTATGAATGGTACTGTTGGAGATATTTTGTCACCTGTTTCAATAAAAACAAAATGAAAAAAAAAAAAAAGAAAATGTGAATAACCTGAACAACGATGTACACCCTGAAATATCTTTTAAATAAGTGCAATTCCACTAATGTCGCAGCTTATTAACACAATTTACAGATCATAGTGAATCTACAAATGCAGAAAACACTTGTAACAGGCAGAATATTGTTGAAATTGCACTTATCAATTGTTTCGCAGTTGTTTCAGTAAAATCACATCCTAAACATGGAATAAAGTTGTGATTTATCAGACTTACATCTCTTTTAACTGCTGGATGTCCTTTTGATATTAAAAGATAAGGCAGAAATCAGATATCTTACATAAATGTGCTCTTCTTCTGCTTTATTTTTTGTATAGTTAAAGCCTGGTTTGTTGAGTGGGTGACCTGAAGTGGAGTTTTAGAAACACGTCAGTTATTGTTAGTTTGTGGCTTTTTTATTTACATAAAAATATTTCTAGAAAATGCTGTTCTTTCATATTTGGCATTATCATGAGTCCTAGAGAAATCAGGTAAAAGCTTGGAAAATACTGTAATAAATAAATGAGCGGGGCCATTACAGTGTGTTTTCTTTCGAGTTTGGATGTTTACTTATTCATTCTTTATGTAACAATGAACCAAAAATAGACAAATGTTGGTTTTACTAGGATGTATTTGTCCCCACTGAATATTTGCTGTCATGCTGCTCACTGCTGGGATGCATTACTTGAGCGTCTCCAGCGACATCTGCAGGTTGTAGCTTCGTTCTTGTTCTGGAAGCTTGGAGAACTCGACCAGACAGGGATGCTGCCGCTTGTTATCGTCTCGAACCTGGAAAGAACAGCAGAGACTAGAGCAGGGAGGCAGAGGAAAACCCCAGGGCTTTTCCCTTTAATGCTGCGTGTCATGAACGGGTGTTTGATAGAGTGTGTTCACCGGTGTATCCGATACTCACTGATCCGAAGGTCCAGCCCAGTTCGATCTTGTTCATCACCCACAGCTCGTGGATGTTTTCTGCTAGTTTCTCCCTGATCCTCTCCAAATGTGGAGGCAGAACAATCTACGCACAAACACAAAAGCTTCCATGAACTATTATTCTGGAATATTTTAGGCAGTAAACACCTTATTCTGTGTGGATATTATGAAGCACTTTCAGATTAATGCTAGCTGCTGATAGTCAAGTCCATAAGTATTAGAACAGTGACACGTCTGGTAGTTTTTCCTCTGTTCGCCAACACAGTGGATCTAAAAACAAATAATGAAGATGTGATTGAAGTACAGACTTCCAGCTTTAACAAAAATACTGCATCAACCACACTGCAAAAATCTAAATCTTACCAAGCGTATTTTAGTCATTTCTAGTCCAAATATCTCATCACACTTAAAATAAGACAGAATCACCTAAAGAGCAACTTTTCAGTGAAATATAAGAACTGATTTTTAGACAATAGATCTGGAAAATCTGATTTCAAGAAATCTTACCAAGATAATTTTTACTTGTTCCATTAGCAGATTTTTTGCTCAACTCAAGATTTTTTTTTTTTTTATTAATTCAAGATTTTTCTGCTTAATTCAAGCAAAAATAAAAAAAAAAAAAAAAGGGAAGCCACTTGGCGTTCTGCAGACATATTCTACCAAAGATTCCGATAAAAATGTACTTGGAGTCGACCTGAGAACATCTGGAATTTACTTTTTGATATAAAGTTTTATATTATATTTTCGAAATGTATCACCTCTATGTAAGTAGCTTTGGCTTGAGTTAATATTAAAAATAAATAAATCACATCACAGAGTTAGAACTTCAAAGCACTTAAACTCAAATCCCAGCACTTGTCAGACCTTGAAAACACAACATTCACTGCAAAAATCTAAATCTTACCTAGTGTATTTTTCTCATTTCTAGTCAAAATATCTCATTACACTTAAAATAAGACAGAATCACCTAAAGAGCAACTTTTCAGTGAAATATAAGAACTGATTTTTAGACAATAGATCTGGAAAATCTGATTTCAAGAAATCTTACCAAGATAATTTTTACTTGTTCCATTAGCAGATTTTTTGCTCAACTCAAGATTTTTTTTTTTTTTTTATTAATTCAAGATTTTTCTGCTTAATTCAAGCAAAAATAAAAAAAAAGGGAAGCCACTTGGCGTTCTGCAGACATATTCTACCAAAGATTACGATAAAAATGTACTTGGAGTCGACCTGAGAACATCTGGAATTTACTTTTTGATATAAAGTTTTATTTTTCGAAATGTATCACCTCTATGTAAGTAGCTTTGGCTTGAGTTAATATTAAAAATAAATAAATCACATCACAGAGTTAGAACTTCAAAGCACTTAAACTCAAATCCCAGCACTTGTCAGACCTTGAAAACACAACATTCACTGCAAAAATCTAAATCTTACCTAGTGTATTTTTCTCATTTCTAGTCAATATATCTCATTACACTTAAAATAAGACATAATCACCTAAAGAGTAACTTTTCAGTGAGATATAAGAACTGATTTTTATACAATAGATCTGGAAAATCTTATTTCAAGAAATCTTACCAAGATAATTTTCACTTGTTCCAATGTCAGATTTTTTTTTGCTTAATTTAAGCAAAAAAAGGTGTCTGTGGTATAAATTCAACCAATAGTTTTACTGCTAAAGTGTAAACAAAGAAACAAAGAAACCAAACCAAAAATAATACCCCTTGCCTCAACTTCAGGGGGTGGGGTAATAAATTTATCAGAAATAGTGAAAATTTCAAGAGTGGAAAAATCAACAATTTGGTTCACTCTGAAAATGAAAGAATCCACTGGTGAATTCAGCTACAACAAAAGACCTAATAGAAGATGGAAGAAAACTAAAGGAGATGATGACAGAAGAAAAACCAACATCCATCCAAGTCCAGATCAAACCTAAACCTAAGGAGGTCGACGAGTCTTTATCAAAGACTCCAACCAACAGACGCCTTCATGAATGTGAATACAGAGGATTAACAACAAGGTGGACACATTAGAATCTGACAGAAAACATCTAAAAAACACTGATCAAAGACACTCTGGACACATGAAACCAACATGAACCTGGACCAGAATGATGGAGAAGAAAAGGACAAGCTGATCCACATCAGACCACGTCATGGGTCCAACGTGGACCTGGGTCACTGCTGTTTACTGATAATGTGATGCTGATAGAAGAAACAGGGTGAATTCTGAAGTTTACGGATCCATCCTCTCTGATCACATTCATACAAATGATGAAAAACTGATAGGACGGAGCTTCACAGTGTAATATAAAAACAGAAGGCACTGCTGTCCCTCTTTCTACCTTTGCCTGATGAAAAGCAAAGTAGTGTGAAAACCTTTCAACAAGGCAGGTGTTATTTAGGCTCATTAGAGTCCAATTTATACAGGTATTTGTCTTAAAACACAGTGAGGCATTAGTGATGCATTAGTGCTATTAATGGATTCGGCCATCTATCTTTGATACATGTGAGAACCAGTGAAAAGAAGACAGATAGCTGATGACTGAAGCTGAAACCTGAAGCTCCCAGACTGGACTCAAATCCTTAACACAACCTGAACCTTCAGACAGCTCCAAACAAAGATGGGAACCAATTAAATTGTCCTCACAGCTTTAAAGTCCACATGACGCTGCTGCCGTCTGTATATGAATAGTGTGCTGGTGAAGGGTACCTGGCTGGTGTCCACAGGTGTGGGGGTGAATGCTGCCTGGCTCAGGGTGATGGTGGGTCCCAGCAGGTCTCTGGCTGCTGTCTGGTCTGCACTGGCCTCCAGCTTTAGTTTCTCCCTGGGTAACACAGCCTCATAGCAAGGAGCGTAGCCTGGAGGAGGGAGGAACTTAAACTCCCCGTGACGACCTCCAAGAAGGAAGCGAACCCTGCATGACAGAATACGAGGACACACATTATGTTATGTACACCCACAAACAGCCTGGGAAACTCAGATAGTAGAGCATCAGACTTTTAATCTGAGGGTCCAATATTCAAGTCCCTGTTCAGGTGTAAGAGATAGATTTGGGATCTACTACTGTTAATTGCTTTTAAACATTTGCACCAGAGATGTCCAATCCTGGTCCTCAAGGGCTGGTATCCTACATATTTTAGATGTTTCCCTCTTCTAGCACACCTGACGGTCGTTATCAGGCTTCTGTAGAGCTTGATGATAGGCTTATCATTTGAATCAGGTTTGTTGGAAGAGGGATACATCTAAAACATGCAGGATACCGGCCCTCAAGGATCAGGATTGGACACCCTTGATTTAAACTATACAAAATATCCTTCACAAGTTTGCTCTCAGGGATACCTAAACTGTGGCAGACTCCGAACGGTCTGAGTGATGTTCAAGAGGTGATCAGTCAACAATGGAGATAAAGGGTAAGTCCATGTTGCGGAGTTCTGCCACTCACATAGTAGAAGAGAAATGACCAGATGTCCACATTTATATAATCAAGAACAATAGAAGCTACTGACTGGTATTTACATTTCCTTTGAATTGACTTCATGTATCACTACTTGTGACCCTATGAGAAGTCAATGGAAATGGATATTTGCATATGACTCCTTGGGGCCAAATACAGTCTCACAGAGCCTGAGTAGCTCAGATGGTAGAGCATCAGACTTTTAATCTTAGGGTCCAGGGTTCAAGTCCCTGTTCAGGCATAAGATGTTGGTTGGCGCCCTACCACTATTAATGGCTTTTAAACATTTACACTACACAAAACATCCCTCACATGTTTGATAATAATGAACAGGCTTTGCTCTCATGGATACATAAACTGTGACAGTCTCTGATGTTGAAGAGGTGATCCAAAGTCATGCATCAACAATGGAGATAAAGAATAA
Organism: Sphaeramia orbicularis; assembly: GCF_902148855.1. Classification (NCBI taxonomy): domain Eukaryota; kingdom Metazoa; phylum Chordata; class Actinopteri; order Kurtiformes; family Apogonidae; genus Sphaeramia; species Sphaeramia orbicularis. Next base: position 3,497,066 of record NC_043975.1, read on the forward strand.
GTCCATGTTACAGAGTTCTGCCACTCTCTCAGTAAGACAGAAAGAACCAGATGTCCACACTTTTATAATCAAGAACAACCACCTACCAATGAAATGGACAGATGATGGAGGCAACCGACTAGATTTACATTTCCTTTGAACTGACTTCAGGTATCGCTACCGTAACAGATTCTAACTCTTTAATTCTCCACTTTGACCCTACAAAAAAAGAAAGTCATTGGAAATGGATATTTACCTCCGCCAAGGAGGTTATGTTTTTGCCAGGGTTTGTTTGTTTGTTTGTCTGTCTGTCTGTTTGTTTGTTTGTCTGTCCGTTAGTGTGCAACATAACTCAAAAAGTTATGGACAGATTTGGATGAAATTTTCAGGGTTTGTTGGAAGTGGGATAAGGAAGAAATGATTAAATTTTGGTGGTGATCGGGGGTGGGGGGGCCCACGGGGGGGGGCCACTGATCAGCCTTGGCGGAGGTCTGCGCTCTCCGAGTGCTTCTAGTTACAGATGATTCACAAAGAAGTAGACTGTCTACTGACTGAAAATAGAGGCCCAGAGTAGATGCAGGGTGGGTATTGACTAGCTTCATGGTTGACCCTATAAGCTATACTTTTTAAATACATTTTAGCTGTGAATGTAATGTAAAGTACTGAGAAAATCATTGTAAATGGATATTTGCAGATGATTCTTTGGGGCCAATTAGGACCCCCACAGAGCCTGGGTAGCTCAGATGGCAGAGCATCAGACTTTTAATCTGAGGGTCCAGGGTTCAAGTCCCTGTTCAGGCATAAACTGTACATCAGGTTTTACACATTTACATAATACACACCTCACATCAACTTAGAACACTCCTCCCTCTCAAGGATACACAAACCTCATTAGACTCAATGAGGTAGAAGTGACTGAGGTGATCCATCAAAAATGGAGATAATTGATTAAGAGTCCGTGTTGAGGAGTTCTGACCCTCTCTTGACAGGACAGAAATGACTAGTTGCTACTGTTGAGCCTTTCAGATTGGTGGATCCAAGCCGAAATACCTCAGCTGGGAGAGCTTTAAACTCAAGGTTTGAAGGTCCCTGGTTCAACCCCGAGTTTTGGCAGATATTGAGGCAATAATAATAATGTAAAGTACTGAGGAAATCGTTGTAAATAGATATTTGCAGATGATTCCTTGGGGCCAAATATAGTCTCACAGAGCCTGGGTAGCTCAGATGGTAGAGCATCAGACTTTTAATCTGAGGGTCCAGGGTTCAAGTCCCTGTTCAGGCACAAACAGCAGGTTGGTTATCTACCACCACTAAAGGCTTTTAAAACATCTCTCACAAGTTTGATAATGAAAAGGCATTGTTCTCAGGGATACATAAACAGCGACAGTTGAAGAGGTGATCTATCAACAATGAAGATAAAGGATAAGTCCATGTTAAGGAGTTCTCTCAGTAGGACATAAACGACCAGGTGTCCACACTTATGTAATCAAGAACAACCGAAAGCAAATAATGGAAGCTACCAACTGAAATTATGTTTCCTTTGAACTGGCTTCATGTATCACTACCTTAAAAGATTTTAACTCCAACTACAGTCTACTCTCGTTCAACCGCCCGCCGTTATACCGCCATTTTCGCTCACTGCCGACCAAAACCATTGCACAAAAATCCCCAATGCATTATTCCATTAGCTACCGCCATTTCCGCCTATCGCCATCCACCAGCCCAGTTCCATGCACAAACAACACTTATACCATTGATTTCCCGACCGTTATACCACCAGCGTGATTGCCATCGAGTACACATAAATTTTAACAATGCACTGAAACAAACGCGCCAGACGCTGATCGCGACAAGCTACGAGTAGGTCTACGGAACGGCCACCGTTCATTTATCGCAGAACACTCAGTAGGTCAGGATGTCGGGAAGAGGACGTGGGATTAAGCCAAAGCCTCAAGATGATGGGGTGTCATTTCCCGACACGGTATAATAATGCTTAAAATGTTTCCCCACTTTAAATGATCCCTTACAACATAACAGAATCAAGATTTATTTAGAAACGCAATTAGAACGGGTTAACGGAGGCAGCATAGACATCATATAGTAAAGACATGCACATTATGGACGCAACCCGTTGTAACGCCATTTTCGCTATACCGCCAATTTGGCCGTGAACGGAAGTTGGCGGTATAACGAGAGTAGACTGTATTTTGCTTCACTTTGACCCTACAAGAAGTCCTTGGAAATGGATATTTGCAGATGATTCCTTGGGGCCATCTACAGTCCCACAGAGTCTGGGTAGCTCAGATGGTAGAGCATCAGACTTTTAATCTGAGGGTCCAGGGTTCAAGTCCCTGTTCAGGCATGTTAACCAGTGTGTCTGCTATTGTTAACTTTCAAACATAATTCAGATTAGAGCTTCCAATTCCTCTTGACTGTCAATTACAGCTGTAGGAGCTGAAATCAATGGCAGAATTTGGCAGTACACACTTTTCTTCTGCATCTCAAACCATCCATGCTGGGACAGGAAGTAATAGAGTTGTCAGGTCACATTACAGCTATGTCACATATTTAACCACTTTAGCCACATGAAAACACAAAGAAGTAGACTGACTGAAAACAGAGGCCCAGAGTAGATGCAGGGCGGGTACCGACTAGCTTTATGGCTGATCTTACAAGCTGGACTTTAAATACATTTTAGCTGTGAATGTAAAGTACTGAGGGAATCATTGTAAATGGATATTTGCAGATGATTCGTTGGGGCCAATTAGAGCCTCACAGAGCCTGGGTAGCTCAGATGGTAGAGGATCAGACTTTTAATCTGAGGGTCCAGGGTTCAAGTCCCTGTTCAAGTACAAACTGAAGGCCAAGTTTTACACATTTACATAATACACACCTCACATCAACTTAGAACACACCTCCCTCTCAAGGATACATAAACCTCATTGGACTCAGTGAGGTAGAAATGGCTGAGGTGATCCATCAAAAATGGAGATAATGGATTAAAAGCCCATGTCGAGGAGTTCTGACCCTCTCGATAGGACAGAAATGACTAGTTGCTACTGTTGAGCCTTTCAGATTGAGGGATCCGAGCTAAAATAGCTCAGCTGGGAGAGCGTTAGACTGAAGATCTAAAGGTCCCTGATTCAACCCTGGGTTTCAGCAGATATTGAGGCAATAATAATGCAACTTCTGCAGCTGTTAATGATGGCTATGGACAGGTTGATTATTATTAGGACTCATTTGTATCCTGGCCATGAGATTGAAGTCTTATGATTTCATAAAATTGGGACCCTTCTGACCACCATGGATTTCTTTCATATCTTTATTCAGGGTTCCTACAGGTTTCCCCAAGTTAAATTTAAGACTTTTAAAGTCCTTTTTAAGACTACTTAGGATAGAATTTAATATCCATTTCATGGCAGTAATGGCAAAAATTTGTGACTCCTAGAAGTTTGGAAAATGTATTGATTTATTCCAACACCTTGATTCCCATCGTTTTGCAAAGTTTGCAATACTTGGTTCCTATTTTCAACATAAATTGTTGAGTTGGAATGGGTGGAACTGAGTAGAAAAATGCAACTTTCTTTGTAGTTTGGACAGTAAACAGACACATTTAAACACAACACAGCCAACAAGTTTATGGCAACATAACTTAAGACCTACCATATCAAATGTAATACTGTTTAAAGACTTTTTTAAGGTATTAGATACAGATTTGTAAATTCAAGACTTTGTAAAACCCCGCAGGAACCCTGTTTATTTATTTTGGACTTTCAGAAACTACAGACTATAACAATCTGACAACTCAAGTATGTAAACTGAGTTAAACATTTTTGGTACTTACTTGACGCCGGCGGAGAAACTGGCCACAGGGAAGAAAAGACCATCAGAGTTAAAGTTCTCGAACATGCCCTGAACCGGCTGGCCGTTAATCCTGAAGGAGATACTGGGCACGCTGAGGTCCAGACAGCAGCTCACCACATCCTCAGCTCTCAACAGGTGCTGATTGGGTGAACTGACGGACCGAGCGATGCAACCTGCACAGGATTGGTGTAAAGAATGAAGGCTTCAGGGATGGTATGAAATCCAAATACAGAACAGGGAACAGAGGACCCAAAACCAGCTCACCTGACCACAGATGGAGTCCATCGAAGCCGTAGGAGTACAGGTCATCTCCCACCCCGTTGCCCCCCCACCCTTCCCCTCCGCTGGGGTAGGGGGCATAGCCGCTTGTGTTGGCCCAGCCCACTCTGAGGTGAGTGGCCTCAGCTGTGACGAAGGGCTGGGCCTGATCCACTATCAGCTCGTAGTACCACTTCCTGTACTGGGCCGAGCCGTCACTGACTCCCAGGAAGATGTTAGGACGCATGCTTTTAAGAAGATGAAAACAAACGACCGGGTTAGAATGGCAACTTCTGTAGGTTTTCACAGACACCGGATGCTGTGAGTGCCATTTGTGGACAATAAAAGTAGACGGTACAAAAGATTTAGATAACAGCACCATGACATCATCTGTAGGTTTTTGTGGACTTCCTTTCTGGAGCATTAATAAAAGTTTAAAGGTTAACTCACTATATTATCCCCATAGGGAAATTCAGTCTCTGCATTTTACCCAAAATACACACACAGTACCTAGCATTAGCATAGCAATTAGCATCAGTACATAGCACACATTATGTCTACTTCTTAGGGCGTGAAGTGACCAGGAGAGTGGATCTGGAAGAAGGCAAGAGGTGAAGGAATAAAGCTAACATGAAGTTTCTTAAAGTGTAATACCACTGATGGCCACTAGATGCTGCCCCAACAAGCCCTGGTTCCCACAGACTTACACTGAACTGGGCCTCATTAGCTTTATTTGGAACCTTTAATACCATTAAGTGTTCTAAATTTTTCCTCAGTTAATAAGATCTCTGCCGTACTGCGCTTTGATTGACAGGTGAAATTGACATCCTGTTTGTCGAACCCTCTGAGCTTCTGTTTATCTAATAACCATATTTTTTCCTGACGGACAGTTTTGAGCTTATATTGAGAGAGTACACTCAAAATATTTGGAGTAAAAAAGTCAAAATTTGAATAATGTGATGAGGTGGTGAATAAAAGTAGGAACTATCAACAGATAATGAGGAATGTGGGGCATCTCCGTAAATTATACCTCAGTAAATGATTCACATGAGACTTTTATAATCAGGTCAATACATATTATAATTATTAGTCAAGGCCGCAACAGAATAAAGTGCAAGAAAAAATGTGCAAGCATAAAGATAGTACAAAAGACAATATAATATTCATAATCACCCAGGGGATAATTTGGACTCTTCTCATAAATATACAACTATTTATGTGTAGAATTACAACTTTATTCTCAAAAAGTGGCCCCTAATCCTCCTTTATTGTGGTTAAAAGGCCAAACTAACAAAACTATACAATTACTCTCTTATGCAATGACTGGTGTATTTAGTGTTTTATTGAGGTAGCATTTAGCATTAGCTCATACATGACCCCTCATAAGCCCTATTCGGACTGCATTAGTTTAACATAGGTACGTGGGGTAAAGTAATAATCGCCAGAGATTTTAGTCCCGTCCGAATGTGCTATGTCAGTAATCATTACCGCACAATGTCAGTAAATATTACAGTGACTTTTATCTTATGTAAAAGGGTCCCGGAAAATGACGCCAGGTCATACTAATCCTGTGCGAATAGACCAGTAGTTAATATGTGTGTAGATATTCCATCATATCCTGTTTACAAATGTTTTTTCGCGGACTTTCAAGCATGGAGGCTCTTGAAGAAGCGCTCAGTTTTCCAGTAGGCAGTCGTACAAGCGTGTTTGAAACCTTGTGTACTGTCGGAATTGGTGTACGACAAACAGAATTCAGTAGCAAAGGAAAGGTGAAAGAACTTGTTAGAGGAACGGGAATTCTGATTGTTTTAGGATGTAAGCTAAGCTACGTAGCAGGGCTATGTGGCTAATAAAAAAATTGTTAGTAGCATGATCATCCAGTTGATGGACAATATTAATATTCTTGGCAGTGATAACAGGAAGCAACATCATACGCACATGACAACAGGAGGGGACAGCGGTGCGTGAATGGATTGACCCCTCCCACTTGTGGTAGTTACATCTGCCAAGGAACGGCGGAGGTTATGTTTTCAATGGGGTTTGTCTGTCTGTCTTTCTGTCTGTTAGCGAGATAACTCAAAAAGTTATGGACAGATTTGGATGAAATTTTCAGGAAATGTTGATACTGACACAAGGAACAAATGATTATATTTTAGTGGTGATGGGGGGGGGGTGATCTGCCTTGGCGTAGGTCTGCGCTCTCAGAGTGCTTTTCTAGTTTTACTGATATTTCTTATCCCGTGCAAATTGGCCGTTAATATTGACGACATCCTGTGATGAAGTGGCATTACCCAACGTACCCATGTAAAACTAATCCAGTCCAAATAATGCAATACTCTCATAGCTCCGCCCCTTTCATCCAAATATGGTCACATCTGACTCCAAAAAGCAAACTTTGCATTGGCCAAATCACAAACTACTGGCGTTTAAATGGTTGTTCTGAAACCAGTGGGTGACGTCAGTTTTTTCATTATATGGGGTGAGAAAACTCTCCATCTAATGCTAATGCTAACTGTAACTGAAACTGATAACAAACCCTCTTATGTTAAAAATCCACCAACTAATTTTACTTATTAAATTGTCAAGAACAGGGAAATTATAGAAACAGTTTTTTTCTGTCAGGCTGCTGAAAATGTGGATATTTTAACAGGAAACGTCACCAGGTTTATGAGCCAACCACTGACTGAAGTTCCTCCTCCTCCGTCCCTGCAGGAGCACCTCCTGCGTTTTACCGTCAAGGTTAAAGTCAGGTTGAGGTCACAGTGGGCGTCTGTGGAAGTGGGTGAGTCATGGTTTGTGTCCTCACCTGCTGACGTGGTTGACGAGGCGGGTCTGCAGTAACAGATCTCTTCCTGGCAGCAGGTTGTCGCAGATCAGATGTTGGTTGGAGCGAACGGCAACACCGTGACACACACACAGTGAACACAACACATCCAGAACCTACAACACACACACAAACCACAAAATATGACATCACTTTAACCCTCCGGTATCCTGCCCATAGAAGTCCTTCTAACCCCAGAAAGAACGTAATGTGTGCAGTGCAGTAGTAACGTCAAAATGTTTTTCATGTTTGTTTTTTGACTTTTTAATATTTTTTTACATTTCATCGACTTGAGCCATGAACAAAAATACCTAATACTCAATAACTGACATATTTTTAACCCTTTAAATGTCATGTTTGTAATGTAATCAAACCCGTAACACAATAACAATAGGACTACATATTTTTTTTTATTTTTTCATCCTGGCATATGTTAACACCAACAATGGTTAATATGCATGATTATTTTTTTGTGCTAGGTCAAATATTAAAATGTGTCAATGTGCATATTTTACTCCTTTGGTAGAAGGGTGTTAGTGTAGGAATTTAACATAATTTACATTGTGCTGATTTTAGTGGACGGGTCAGAATTTTAAAAATCATTCAAAAATGAACAACTTTTGAATTCTGACCTGAAACAAATTGTGAAAAATAATTTGACCTTTAATAACATGAAGTGCAAAGTGTGCATAATATGATCACCTGGAAACTGGAAGGTTAACAAAAGAGTAGTTTCTAGTTATAACAGTGTCATGTAATGTAAAAACATACATTTGTTTGGCATATTAACATGAAAATATTTTTATTTAACCCATAAAGACCCAAACCTCCACCATCAACCAAAACAATCTACTGATCTAAACTGTTTAATAACTGTTGATCCACTAATCATATCAATGCATGTTAATAATTGGTGTAAAATACAGTTTTTCATCTTTTCATGGTCATCAAATATGACCCATTTGGACGTTTAGAGCCTCTGTAGTTACCGTGGAAACACCGTCATCTTCTACAACATTGATTCACTAGTAAAGTCCATGGAGTTGGATCAATGACAGTGGATGGAGACACAAAAATGAAAAGAAAACAAGAACAAATAATACATAAAATGAACAAAAAAGTACGAAAATTTATAATATAATAAATGACAGAGAAAATAGGCAAAAAATTAACAAAAAAATTATAAAAAGCAAATGAAATAATAAATAAAATGAACAAAATGAATAAAAATCAATAAATTTATATTCAGTTAATGATATATTTTGCAACACTATCATCTTCTACATTTATTCACCAGTAAAATTCATGAAGTTGGATCAATGACAGTGGATGGACACACTGGGTTTATGTTCAGTTAATGAGAGATTTAGCTGAAAAGGTCACTTTTTCTTCAGTTTCTTTCTGCTTTGATATAATAACCTTTGAACTGACTTTGAGTTTTCATGAATATCTAAATCAAATATAAGAAAATACATGATTTACAGTGGAAAAAATGGTAAATGGACTGCACTTATATGGTAAATTTCCACACTTTCATGGTGCCCAAAGTGCTTTACAAAGCCTCACATTCATACACCAGTAGGCAGCTGTCGCCACACAACGCTCTACTGGGTGAAATTTAGGGTTCGGTGTCTTGCCCAAGGGCACTTCGACATGTGGACAGTTGGAGCCAGGATTCGAACAACCAACCTTTCAGTCACTGGATGACTCGCGCTACCAACTAAGCCACAGCCGCCACCAAAAATGCAAAATATTGAGGATAATATTAAAATAAATGGTGACAAATCACTCAACCCTTTGGGGTCTACGGTCACAGCCGAATCACATGACATTTGAGGAAACCGGAGAAAATGTCTATGTAAAGATATGCTTTCATGTCAAATATTTGAGTATAGTTTTAATTTATTACAATTTTAATTTTATATACCTAATATTTGGAACCAATATTCACTTTTAAAGTCTTTGGAAACATTCGTTAAGCCTCTTTGTGTTATTTGTGCAATAAATTATATAAATTTTTCAAATTGGATTTAATATTTTTAGTGTTTTTTGGCCTTTTGTGTTGATATAGTAGGTCAGTGGTTTTGGCTCCTGACCCCATTTTAACATCACAAATTTCTGGCGACCCCAGACATTCAAAACGGAGACATTTTTTTTTTTGCTAAAATTAATTTGTTTTTGATCATGTAATAGTTTGCTATAATATGTTGCAAATAAACGTTAATTTTACACGACATTTAGGTTATATAATGTACATTTTTATTAGTAAGTTTTAATTTAAAAAAAAAAAAAAATCAATTACTAGAAATTTCAGGCGATCCCTTTTGAATTCCAGGCAATCCCACGTGGGGTCCCAACCCTAAGCTTAAAAAACACTGCATTAACTGCTCCTAATCCCCTTTTTCAGTTGTGTGGTACAGTCTGTTCTTTCTCAAACTGATCAAATCTTGCACCACAAACATCTGAAACCAGTGTTCAAGGGGTTAAACAGAAATGAGGAGGACAGAGGGTGTTATTTAGAGGTTCACCTGGGGTCTACATCCACCAGCAGCACCAAAGTTTGCGTTGTAATAACGTCGATCCTTTTACAGTGAAACCTTGCCACTTTAGTAATTTTTTTTTGTCTTTTGTTTCTATCAATTACTAGAAATTTCATGTGACCCCATTTGAATTCCAGGCGACTCCACGTGGGGTCCCAACCCCAAGGCTGAAAAACACTGTAGTGGATTAAAGTGAAAAAATAATAGACAGATGAGATAGATGAAGTTATGCTGAAAAAAAAGATACCAAATATGGGTATAGTAAACATGTTTTTATATTGTATATGAAGGCAAACTCAAAAGTACTCCAAAACGGCTAAAATAGGCTCAGACCGCTAAAGGTTAAGAAAGGTTAATTAGAGAGAGAAATTCATGTGGGAGCTGCCACAAAAGTAGCCCTGGGCCTTTACGAGTTAATAAGATGAAGTGTAAAATGTGCGTAATACGCTCACTCAGAGGCTGGAAGGTTAAAGCGCCTCGCTCCCTGTCACTGTGACCAAAGTGAACGTCCATCTGCCAGCCGTCCAGATGCCACCGTTCACACTCAGCTCTTTAATCCTGCCTCAGTAAACCTCACTGTAGAACATTATCCACAGGCTAAAACACTGGTGGGAGCTGAGTTTAGAGTCGTTCACTCATGTTAACTGGCTGTTCTCATCATTACCGTCACCACTGTTTGTTCAAATATAAGAACACGTCCATGTTTGTACCTTGTGGTTGCGTCCGTGTTTGTCCAACAGAGATATGATGGATTTGATGTGTCCCTCTTTGATGATGTTCAGGGCCTCTGGACTCTCCACCAGAACACAGTGAAGCACCTCCAGTATCCCTGTGTAGAAAACAATACAACAACCGTATGAAATCACATCAAACATGAACTATCGAAGTCTGGTTCATTTTATTGTCTCCATCCACTGTCATTTATCAAACTCCATGGATTTTACTGCTGAATAAACGTAGAATATATCATTAACTGAATATAAAAACAGCACCTACAACCTTATGTTGTTGATTTTTATTTGTTTGTGTTCATTTTATTTATTAATTCATTGTTTTTTTGTTCATTTTTTGCTTATTTTCTCCATGTTATCTATTATTTTGTAAATTTTATTACTTGTCTTTGTTTATTTTGTTCATTTTATTTATTATTTGTAATTGTTTTCTTTTCATTTTTGTGTGTCCATTCATTGTCATTTATCAAACTCCATTGATTTTACTGCTGAATAAATGTAGAAGATGACAGTGTTGCAAAATATATCATTAACTGAATATAAAAACAGACTCTACAAACTTATTTTGTTGATTTTTATTTGTTTTGTTGAATTTATTTATTAATTCATTATTTTGTTAATTTTTTGCTTATCTTCTCCATGTTATTTTTTATATTGTAAATTTTATGACTTGTTTTCTGTTCATTTTGCTCATTTTATTTATGATTTGTTGTTGTTTTCTTTTCATTTTTGTGTGTCCATCCACTGTCATTGATCCAACTCCATGGGTATTACTGGTGAATCAATGTTGTAGAAGATGACGGTGTTTCCACGGTAACTATGGAGGCACTGAACGTCCAAATGGGTCACATATCTTGTACATTTTTTAAATTAATTTTGTTCATTTTTATTCATTTTACTTATTATTTTATTTGTTTTCGTTCATTTTGTTACTTATTTAGTTTATTTTTCGACATTTTGTTGCCTATTTTATTATTTTCATCTTCAATTTTGATAAATTTGTGGCTTATATTGTAAACATTACTCATTATTTTGTTGATTAATTATTTGTTTGTTCATTTTGTTGCTTATTGTATTCTTTTTTACTTCATTTTAGTAAATTTCTTTGCTTATGTTTTCAAGTTATTTATTATTTTGTACATTTTTATTCATTTTTGATCATTGTATTTATTGTTTAATATATATAAACCCAGTGTGTCCATCCACTGTCATTGATTTAACTCCATGGGTTTTACTGGTGAATCAATGTTACAGAAGATGACGGTGTTTCCATGGTAACTACAGAGCCTCTAAACGTCCAAATGGGTCATATCTGATGACCATGAAAAGACAAATACCTGTATTTTACACCAATTATTGACATGAATTGACAGGATTAGTGGTTAGATCAATAGATAGTTTTAGTTGCCAGTGGCTTTTATATCTTTGAAGGTTAATAGCGTCTATTGTTACACCTCCGTTTGATAATAAATGAGTCTAAAACGCAAACAAATACAAACCAAGCTTTTATGATCAAGGGTTAATGAGCTGTGATGCCTTTTTATGTTGCTGTTGGTGTTATTTGACTGTAGACGGTTTATCTCTGCATAATTGTGGATGTAAATATGAACAAAACAAATCTGCTGATTAATGAGGCCAGTTCTGTTGTGGCATATACTGTATGTCTAAGAGATGATCCTTCATAAGCTGATAGGATTAGAGGTTGAACAGTTATTAAACAAAACATGTTAGATCAGTAGATGGAATGTTTCTGTTCATTTCAGAGGCTCAAATGCAGGAGGTCAATCGAACAATAGAAGTGGGCGGGACTTTCACAGGAGGAGAACTCAACTCATTCAATCAAAGTCCATATATGACTTCTATCAGTGATCAATAGGAACTGTATTGATATCTGGAACCATTTACATGTGATACACCATCTAAATATGGACTGTTATCAGTAAAGGAAATTTTTATATATTTCAAAATTTATGCAATTTATTTATAAAATAATATTATATTACATATTCATCAAAAACTCAAAAATTTATGTTACTCAAAACTGTGAACAAACTTTGTTGATATTGTCCCAAGGACGATACATATAAAATCTGAAAAGAATCCAACCAGTGGCTTAGAAGAAGAAGACGCCAACAAAGACAGACACGACACCTTCACAATAGGTCGTGACCTATTGGCCAGTAAGATAATTAGCATTAGCATTAGCAATTTGCAAAATATCTGCATTCATTTGGACAGGTATATACAGAAAATATTTGCAGGTACTCTATCCAAATGTATTAACTCTATTTAATAAACTAGCAGACTTGTAACAAAAAGAGCAGAAAGAAACCACTGAACTGAGTGAGAGTAAATAAAAAGAAGATTCACTGGAAAAAATGTAAATCTTACCAAGTTTATTTTTTTTCATTTCTAGTCAAAATATCTTATCACACTTAAAACCAGACATAATCACCTAAAGAGGAACTTTTCAGTGAGATATAAGAACTGATTTTTAGACAACAGATTTGGAAAATCTTATTTCAAGAAATCTTATCGAGATAATTTTCACTTGTTCCATTGGCAGATTTTTTTTGCTTGAATTAAGCAAAAAAAAAAAAATCTTGAATTGAGAAAAAAAAAAAAATATATATATATTGAATCAAGCAAAAAAAAAAAAACCTTGAATCAAGCAAAAAAAAAATCTTGAATTAAGCAAAAAAAATCTTGAATCAAGCAAAACAAAATCTTGAATAAAGCAAAAAAAATATTGAATCAAGCAAAAAAAAAACTTGAATTAAGCAAAAAAAAAAAAATCTTAAATCAAGTGAAAAAAATCTTAAATTAAGCAAAAAAAAATCTTGAATTAACCTCCTAAGACCCAGATATGGGTTTTCTGTCCATATTTGTGGACAAGAGTTTCACAAAAAAGAAAAAGAAAAGGAAACTGTCCACCACAAAGGACATTCCACGAAAATTTAAAAACTGCATCTGAAAAAACTGTTGCATCATGCTGTTTCCAATATAGGTACTTATTTAATTAATAAAAAAAACAACGTTGTACGTTGCTGACATTTCCTGGGTCTTAGGAGGTTATGCAAAAAATCTACCAATGGAACAAGTGAAAATTTTCTTGGTAAGATATATTGAAATAAGATTTTCCAGATCTATTGTCTAAAAATAAATTCTTATATCTCACTGAAAACTTACTCTTTAGGTGATTCTGTCTTATTTTAAGTGTGATGAGATATTCGGACTAGAAATGAGAAAAATACACTTGGTAAGATTTAGATTTTGCTGTGTTGTTGAAATGTAGACAGTGGTGATCTTGAGTTTGACCCTTCAAGGTCATGACTTCCTATCAGTGATCAATATTAACTGTATTGATATCTGTAACCATTTCCGTGTTACAAGTCATTAAAATATGGACCATTAGAAGTAAAGGCAGGCTAAGAATCACCACCCACGGAGACTGAAATTCACCCTCTGGCCTCATCATTCAGTATTATCACTTCATGATCCAATAATAATCAGCGATGAGTCATGATGTGATGGGCTGACGTACCAGAGGAGGCCTCCAGTCGCTCCAGTCGGCTGATCAGCCAGTCCAGCGAACCAGAAAACTGGGCACAGTTCTTCCTGTTTCCTCTGATCAGTGCAGCTGTGAAGAGACAGGAAACGAGGAAACTCTGAGTCACACGGAAAAAAGACGACTGGAGGTGAAGAGATGTGTTTTCAGTGGGTGGGGTTTTATGAAGGAGGAAACGGATAAACAGGATATTTATTCAAATGAGCAATCGGTCAATGTTGTTTATACAGACAATGAGTCTTTAATACCTACATGTATGTGGATTAAATTATGTAAATTAATCCACAAGGGAAAACAAAATATGTGCTGTAAATGTCTTATAACACTGTCTGACTGGGATTAAAGTCAACATAAAGAATAGAGTTTAATGTGATTAACCCTTTATCTGGAAAGTGACTATTTTTGGTAATTTCCGCATGCATTACAAAACAGTGACAGTAACAGTTCCAGTGAGGATAATGAGTCACCAGTCTCAAGTCCAAAGTGGTCTCCAGGGTCTGTAAGGTCCACCTGTGCATGAACAGTGAGTGTACCTGCTTTATTCAGTACCATGAAGTAATGGTACTAATGTGAGGAATGACGTTCAAAGGGGTCATGTGGATGTGGACAGGGGTCTGGACCAGCACGCACAGGGGTCTAATGTTCTAAAAGTCATGTTCTAATGTTCTAAAATGCATGTACTGTTCACATTACATGTGTTTTTCTTGTATTTTTGCATATATCTCTTGTATTTTTTTATTTATTTGCCCCATTGGTCAACAAACCAAATACGGTAACTTCATTAATCTTGATTTTCTACAGGACAATAAAACTTTTTTTTTTCAAATCAAACAAGTAATAAAGTCTTGTTATGTCCTCCAATATTACAGTATGATTAAAATGTTGAATTTCGGAGTGCTGTATAAAGGGTTAACCTTCCAGTACCCAGGTGAGCATATTATGCACACTTTGGACTTCATGTTATAAAAGGTCATTATTTTTCACAATTTGTTTTAGGTCAGAATTCAAAAGTTGTTCATTTCTGCATGATTTTTAAAACTCTGACCCATCCACTAAAATCAGCACGTTGTAAACATGTTAAATCCCTACACTAACACCCTTCAACCAAATGAGTAAAATCCACATTTTAGAACATTTGAAGTTGTGATGTACATGTGTAAATTATAAAGTGAAGCATAATAATGTTAAAATTGTGCTTATTTTTCTGACTGAATTTCAGGTTGTTCATGTTGTTCACATCTTTTAAAGGATAGTTTGTACATGTGAACATTTTCACCATGTAATTTAACTTTTTTCACTAGAAAAAAATCAGGAGTTGACATTATTATTAGGTTATTATGATAGTATTTTACTGGTCTGATCCACTTGAGATCCGAATTAAAATGATTTTAACACCTTTGATTGTTAATATCTTCAGTGTAATTTTTTCATTTCACAAATTCATCCCAGAGACCGAATGGGACCCTTTGGTTTTGGTCCATGGGCTGTATGTTTGACACCCCTGCTTTAGGGTTTTTTTTCCAATCAAATGCAAAATGTTAGTGAATGTTTAACCCATAAAGACCCAGGGCTAATTTTGTGACAGTTCCTAAATCACAGGTGTCAAACATGCGGCCTGGGGGCCAAATCCAGCCCGCCAAACGGTTCAATCCGGCCCCTAGGATGAATTTGTGAAATGCACAATTGATATTGAAGATATTAACAATCAAGGATCTTAAAATCAGTTTAGGTCATTTCAGTCTAAAGTGGATCAAACCAGTAAAATACTATCAAAATAACCTATAAATTATGAAAACTGCGAATTTTTCTCTTTGTTTTAGTGTAAAAAAGTTACATTATACAAGAATATTTACATTTACAGACTAGCCTTTATAAAAAAAAAAAAGTGAATATCTGAAATCTCTTAAGAGAGTAAGAGAGGTATGCGTAATTTTAATAATATTCTTCCTGTTATTAACTGTTTTGTGTATTTTTAGATCCACTGTGATCTCTAAGTTGTGATTCACATGTATAAATGATAGACTAATGTGTAATATCCTTAACATTGCACTTATTTTTCCTAATATTTACAGGTTGTTCATATTTGTTCATGTTATGTTATGTTTAAGTGCATCTCTTATAGAGCTATGATGCAACCCCCACATCTGTCCACATCTGTACATGTATATATATATATATATATATATATATATATATATATATATATATATATATATATATATATATATATATGTGTGTGTGTGTGTGTGTGTGTGTGTGTGTGTGTGTGTGTGTTTAATACCCAGTAGCTGGTACAGGGAGTTGAGGATGGAGCTCCAGGCTTCTCCAGCGACTCGTCCGACTGCTTCTGCGAAATGCGCGGCGCTGCTGTAGACGTGGAGCCGGTCGATGCATTCCAGCACCAGGCTGATCATCCCCTGCACAACCACACAACCACATCTTTACTGCCAGTTCACGCTGACGGATTATACCATAAATGGAGCAGGATGCCGCCCACCTCCTCCTGGAACAGGTTCTGTCGGTTCTTCAGGGCTCGGAGCCGGTTCTGCTTGTCCTCATGTTCCAGGTGGTCGTCGGGCGGTTGGAAGTATCCGATCAGATCCTGGAGGCTCAGACTGACCGAGTCGATGGGCAGGTCTAAGGTGGAGCTCTTCCCTTTTTTCCTCAGCGTGTCCAGACCCCTGTAACGCACAAACCCGACAGAAATATGAGCAAACAAACCCAATTCATCTGGGTTTAAGACCTTCAGCCTTAACCTTCCCATATCCAGGTGAGCGTATTACGCACACTTTGGACTTTGTTATAAAAGGTCACATTATTTTACAAAATTTGTTTTAGCTCTGAGTTCAAAAGTTTTTAAAATTCTTATTATTTTTATTTTATTCATTTATCTATTTGTTTATGGTGATCTATATAAGTATGTACATTTTCATTTTCATCAGTACTTTTGCGTTTTAATTTGTGACTTTTGAAATGGCCTATGTGTTATTTTGTTCATTTGTTCATTTATATTTGTTTATTTATTTATTTTATTATTTATTTACTGCGAACATGCAAAGAAACAAAATAAAACAAAATGAGGCAAATTAAGACAAAATAAAATAACATTTAAATGAACAGAATCTATCTTCAAGTACATACAAGTCTGAATTTTGCATGGTCAAAAAAAAAAAAAAAAGTGTACCATTTCTATTTTATGCATTGCGTTTGTTTACAAGTTTGAAGGAAACTCAATAAAAAAATGTGAAAAGAAAAAAAAGAATTCAACAGTTGTTCATTTTTGCATGATTTTTATAATTCTGATCCATCCACTAAAATCAGCACATTATGAATGATGACCTAGACATCATCAAAACAACAAACAAGCAAACAGACCGTGATTTCGTGATTGCCGGAGCGGAAGTGAAAGTGAATCTGACACACTTTACTGTTCCTCTAACTCTCCGGGCAGCACATACACACACACAGGAGCAGCCAGCAACAGAATCTCAACAGCAAAAAAGTTAATATATCGGTTACATATTGGCTGATGTTGATTGATCAGTGATAAGCTATAATCGGCCCGATTAATCGGTGATAATCAACTCGATTAATCGGCCGACCAATTAATCAGTCGGGCTCTACTTGAAATTATAAATGTTATATTTGTTAAATTAAAAGTTCTATAAATGTTGAAAAGTTCTATAAATAAAGTTAAAAAAAAAAGCACTTTCTCCTGATGCGTCTGTGATTAAGATGATATTAATAACCTGAGGCAGGAGGACAGACTGAAGCACCGGTGTCTGAGCGCTCACTTATCGACGTGGACGGTTTGACTCTTAGACCACATCATTCATCACATCAGCTGAAGCTGTAATATTATCTTAGAGCTTCTGCATCAATGTGTGTGTGTGTGTGTGTGTGTGTGTGTGTGTGTGTGTGTGTGTGTGTGTGTATCCACCTGATGAAGAGGTTGAACAGGAACACAGTACTGCGGATCACTCTGGCCGTTCGACTCTCCTCGTGTTGTGAACGGGAAAGCGTCAGGCCATCGTCCATGTGACCCTCGTGGTGCATGATGGCCTGAAATACCACACATTTACTCAAAACAACTGAAAAACAATCACCTTCTCAACAATTAAGATGACAGAGTTTCACACAAACAAGAAATGGTTCATCCCAAGAGAATTCTGCCAAAGGATCTTCTCTACATTTATCCATCACCAAGTGGTTTCAGATCAGATGTTTCTGCTTTTGCGTGAACGCATATTTTTTTAAAAATAAACCTTTGCGAATAAAAAAACTCATATCTGGGTCTTAGGAGGTTCTAGTCCTTATCTCCGGTGTTAATTTCTTCTCCATATTCCATTCCATTGTTCATTAACCGGAAATGAGATGAAGGAAGAAGTGTTAAAGGTGTATTTTCACATTATAACACCTTAATTAAAAGTATACACAATATTTTTGCATACTTATTCATGTAATATTTGGCTAGGACATATTGTACAAATTTCTGCTCTAATTATGTTTTAATGTGTATATTTGGTATATGCTGTATATATAAATACATATATATATATATATATATATATATATATATATATATATATATATATATATATATATATAGAGAGAGAGAGAGAGAGAGAGAGAGAGAGAGAGAGAGATATATACATACACACACACACACACACACACACACACATATATATACACGGTGCAGTTTGTTGGGGGGGGGGTCAATCTCCCCTCTGGTTTTTACATCCCTACTTCTGACCATAGCAACGTGGTTGTAAGGCTATTGTATTCCAAAATTACCAATATCTCCCAAAATATTGGTCATATCAACTTGTCGTTTTCACTCATCTGTTCCTTGACCAGAAATACGTAAGTATGACAAACTGCAGCAGTCAGCTGTGTACGGATTTAGTGTGAATTCCCTGGACACACACACACACACACACACACATACACACACAGAGGCCACTTGGCTTTTATAATATAGATATTTTTTGTAGTATTGATCATTTCTTTCCTATACCTTTTATAAACTGTGACACACTACAGTTTCCCCTGAGATTACTAATGTATTCTGATTGTGGTTTCAGGTGAGTCGGTTACCTTCCTCTGGACTCCGCCCATCCGCGCACACTTGGCGTCGATGGTCTGGTAGGTGAGCCACAGACAGGTGTCGACGTGTTGGATGTAACACACAGAGTCTCCGTACTTAATGTCGGGGACGCCCATCCCATCCACCTCCTTCTTCACACCAGAGTCCAGCTTTTCCTGAAGCACAAAGACACGAACACAGACAACATTTTCAAACATGTCATTGTTTTGTTTAGTGTAGTTT
The DNA here is from genome assembly GCF_902148855.1 of Sphaeramia orbicularis. NCBI lineage: Eukaryota > Metazoa > Chordata > Actinopteri > Kurtiformes > Apogonidae > Sphaeramia > Sphaeramia orbicularis. The sequence continues at coordinate 3,516,162 of NC_043975.1, forward strand.
AGTTTAGTCTTAGCTGTCTTAACTCTCTTTTTAATTAATGTGCTGTAATATATTGTTTATTTTAGGGTGGCTATTGTCATCAGACCGGGGACTACAGCAGGATACTAGCCATGTCGGCTAAAGCTGCCCTTTTACCTGATATGTTGGTCCCATATGAACCATTTCGGACCCTGAAAACCTCAGGGACTGGTCTTTTGCTGGTGCCCAGAGTCAGGACTAAACAGGGTGAAGCTGTGTTTCAGTTCCATGCAGCTAAACTCTGGAACAGTCTTCCTGATGATGTGACACAGGCCTCTACTCTGACAGTGTTTAAGTCCAGGCTGAAAACAGCTCTGATCAGCTGTGCATACAACAACTGAAAGTGTTCTATCTTTTACTTTACTTTAATTGATTATTATTAATGTTTTATTGATTATGTTTTAATTGTGTGTTCTTAACTTGTCTCTTTTCCATTTTTGTAAAGCACTGTGAATTGCCCTGTGTATGAACTGTGCTATACAAATAAATCTGCCTTGCCTTACTGATACAGTTAATTAATTGGGATTGTCCACAACATTATAAACTAATAAACTAAAGAGTTCACACACTGAACTAAACTAAACAATTAGAAAGATGATGAAAACAATGACAAACACAGCACCTTCACAATAGCCCACAAGTATAAGCCGTTCTGTAATCCATTTAAGCAGCGTTTTTTCTCTTCTACTGTGCTTTATTACATAACACCATCCACCCTTTTCTTCACAGAGCTGTGTAAGATGCCTTTACCTTGGAGGACCTGAAACAGAAGGCTGTGGACTTCACGTCGGCTTTCTCTTTGTCCATCAGCAGCAGAGATTTGTCCTCAATCAGACTCAGATACTTTCCTGTGGTGACGTGTCTCAGTCTGAATGGTTGACCCCAGCGGATGTGACTGCCGCTCCACCTGCACACAAACACAACCAGGACATGGAGCGCACAAACACTCAACAGCAAATGCCAGTTACAACGTGGACCGTGGATCAGTGGGAAATAATAATAATAATAACAATAATAATCTGAGAAATTAATAAACTGAGAAACGCACAATCTGTATATGTCACTGCTTTAAAGATCTACTGATCTAAACTGTTAAATATCTGTTGATCCACTAATCCTATCAATACATGTCAATAATTGGTGTAAAATACAGCTTGTCATCTTTTCATGTTCATCAGATATGACCCATTTGGATGTTCAGAGGCTCAGTAGTTGCCATGGAAACAGCGTCATCTTCTACAACATCGATTCACCAATAAAACCCATGGAGGTGGATCAATGACAGTGGATTGAGACACTTGTCAATAAAATGAATCAAGACAATGAACAAAAATGTGGGGGGAAAAAATGAAATAAATAAATTGAAAATGAACAAAAACAGGTAAAACAATTTAGAATAAAATAAATAACATGGAGAAATTAAGCTAAACATGAACAAAAACAAATGAAATAATACATAAAATCTACAAAATAAGGTTGTAAATGCTGTTAATGATATATTTTGATATGGAAAGTCTTTTCTTCAGCTTTCTCTGTTTCTACATGATCAATAAATTAAATATAGGAAAATACCAGATTTTCACTGAAAAAATGCAAAATGCAGAGGATAATATTGTAATAAATGGTGATAAGTCACTTAAAAAGGTAAAGCACTGGGTCTTTATGGGTTAAACACAGCTAATACAAAGTACTAGTGAACATTTTACGAATATAGTTAACCATTATTAGCTACAATATTCATATACAGTAATTTAATACAGTTCAATTTATTTAACCTGGGGTTGTGTAGTATTCCAAACGAGAAGAACTGCACTAATGTCTTTTTTGTGATGTAACAAACGACAAAACCTGCTGCATTATAGCTGCTAACTGCTAGCGGCTAACCGTGTAGCGGCTAGTTAGCAACTCTCAACAACAGTTAGCAAAAACAGCCTTGTGAACTGCGCATTTAACAATATAAGAGCCTGATATTATCATCAGGAATTTGTGGAGAACTCTTAAAAGAGTCAGTACTTAGCTAAAATTCAGCAGCTGAGCATGAATATACCTTTTAATAAATGCTAACATGTGTGCTAATGCAGCTTGCTAACATGCTAACCATGGCAGCCCGTCACGTGTCTGTGTTTCATTCATACCTTGTTTTTGTTTTCATCCTTGGAAAATCACACACACCACTTTATAAATTAAGTATATCAGCCGGGGTTAAATGTTATAGAACAGAAGTGGAAAAACATGCAGTCACATGTGGCAGGATGAACTAGCAAAGCAAAAAAATGCATACTTAACGGTGTTGAACTGGTTTTAGTTCAGGTTCAACCAATATGACCAATATGATCTAAAATAAAATAATATTATCGTAATCTATAAATATTGACCCCAAGTTTTATTTTATTTAGTGCAAAAATATAACATTAAATTATGAAAATACTCACATTAAAAAACTATCCCTTGACAATAAAATGTGAATAACTGTGGGATAAATAAAGTCTTATCTTCATCCTTGTTTATTGTTTTGTTCATTTTTGTTCAATTTGTGTAGAATTGTGTTAATTTTTAACTTATTTTGTGTATTATTATTATTATTATTATTATTATTATTATTATTATTATTATTATTATTATAAACCTTTATTTAACCAGGATATTTTAAATCTAATATTACATGAGAATATTTACATTTACAAGCTACCCTTTCACAAAAAAAAGTGAACAAATATGAACAACCTGAAATGTCTAAAGAAAAATAAGGGCAATTTGAACAATATTCTACCAGTTAGCAACCTATAAACATGACCACAGCTGGTGAAATAATGCATTATGCTTATTATTACTTACATACTTATATTACTTACATATCGTTATTGTTACAACTATTATCACTTTACTATAATTTTTATCCAGTGTTTATTAAACTATATTTACATATCGTGCATATTACAACATTTGAACATAATTGCTTATTTGTTAACTACTATTATTACTACTTTATTATTTATTTTTTCTACTAGTACTTTCTAATGTAAAATTTCCTGTTGTTTCACTACTGTTTTTATAGTTATTGTTATTACTATTTTATTGTAATATTTCTTATATGTGTACATTCATTGTTGTGTTGCTACTAGAACCTTAACTTCCTGATGGATCCGTAAAGTCCTATCCTATCCTAGCTTGTGTTGCAAAATCATGACTGTAACTTTAAATGGTGTACAGCAGCCGGGGTCAAATATTTATAGAAGGTAAAATATGTTGCAGAAGCTGAATGTGAATAAGACGCCTGAAGGTGATGTTCATTCGCTCCAGTGCTTTCACAGTCCGATGCCACATGGACCCCCCCCCCCCAACCCATCATACAAGTGCTGTAAACAGGGAGCTCACTTCACTTTCTGTGGCCAGAAAAACCACATTTTAATATATTTCATTTAGTTTTTTTTAATAAATAGATTTGAAATGTAGCCACTGATGCATGTTTATTACATTAACAGTCATTAAAACCAAACGCATCCACTGATCTAAAATGTTTAATACCTGTTGAGCCACTAATCCCATTAATACATAGGATTAGTGGTGTTAAAATGGGACATGAATGCTGCATATTAAGCAACACAATATATATTAATGCATCCATCCTCCACCTCCTCCTTCTAAGGGTCATCTCTATTTTTTAAATGACCATTGTCATACTCAGTTTTTGAGCGTGTTCTCACCTGGATGCTCTTTGATCGTCCAATCAAATGACATGAAAATATCAATGTTATCGTTCACCTGCTGACATGAAATGAAATTGTTAAATGAGATTCATTCCATTTATTTTTAGTTCCAGAGGCTGAACTGTTGATTCTGAGCCTCAGGGTAGATTTATTACACGGTGGCAATACACGGTGGTGAAATCTGATTGGACGAATGTTCTAACATACAGTACAGGCCAAAAGTTTGGACACACCTTCTCATTCTTTGCATTTTCTTTATTTTCATGACTATTTTCATTGTAGATTCTCACTGAAGGCATCAAAACTATGAATGAACACATGTGGAATTATGTACTTAACAAAAAAGTGTGAAATAACTGAAAACATCTCTTATATTCTAGTTTCTTCAAAGTAGCCACCCTTAGCTCTGATGACTGCTTTGCACACTCTTGGCATTCTCTTGATGAGCTTCCAGAGGTAGTCACCTGAAATGGTTTCCTAACAGTCTTGAAGAAGTTCCCACAGATGCTTAGCACTTGTTGGCCCTTTTGCCTTCACTCTGCGGTCCAGCTCACCCCAAACCATCTCGATTGGGTTCAGGTCCGGTGACTGTGGAGGCCAGGTCATCTGGCGCAGCACTCCATCACTCTCCTTCTTGGTCAGATATCCCTCACACAGCCTGGAGGTGTGTTTGGGGTCATTGTCCTGTTGAAACATAAATGATGGTCCAACTAAACGCAAACCGGATGGAATGGCATGTCACTTCAGGATGCTGTGGTAGCCATGCTGATTCAGGTTGCCTTCAATCTTGAATAAATCCCCAACAGCGTCACCAGCAAAGCACCCCCACACCATCACACCTCCCCCTCCATGCTTCACGGTGGGAACCAGGCATGTAGCATCCATCCGTTCACCTTTTCTGCGTCGTACAAAGACACAGCGGTTGGATCCAAAGATCTGAAATTTGGACTCATCAGACCAAAGCACAGATTTCCACTGGTCTAATGTCCATTCCTTGGGTTTCTTGGCCCAAATAAATCTCTTGTGTTTGTTGCCTCTCCTGAGCAGTGGTTTCCTAGCAGCTGTTTGACCATGAAGGCCTGATTCACGCAGTCTCCTCTTAACAGTTGTTGTAGAGATGTGTCTGCTGCTAGAGCTCTGTGTGGTATTCATCTGGTCTCTAATCTGAGCTGCTGTTAATTTGCGATTTCTGAGGCTGGTGACTCAGATGAACTTATCTTCAGCATCAGAGGTGACTCTTGGTCTTCCTTTCCTGGGGCGGTCCTCATGTGAGCCAGTTTCGTTGGAGCGCTTGATGGTTTTTGCGACTGCATTTGGGGACACATTCAAAGTTTTTGAAATTTTCTAGACTGACTGACCTTCATTTCTTAAAGTAATGATGGCCACTCGTTTGTCTTTACTTAGCTGATTGGTTCTCGCCATAATATGCATTCTAACAGTTGTCCAATAGGGCTGTCAGCTGTGCATCAACCTGACTTCTGCACAACACAACTGATGGTCCCAACCCCATCAATAAGGCAAGAAATTCCACGAAGTAACCCTGACAAGGCACAGCTATGAAGTGGAAACCATTTCAGGTGACTACCTCTTGATGCTCATCAAGAGAATGCCAAGGGTGTGCAAGGCAGTCATCAGAGCTAAGGGTGGATACTTTGAAGAAACTAGAATATAAGAGATGATTTCAGTTATTTCACACTTTTTTGTTAAGTACATAATTCCACATGTGTTCATTCATAGTTTTGATGCCTTCAGTGAGAATCTACAATGAAAATAGTCATGAAAATAAAGAAAATGCAAAGAATGAGAAGGTGTGTCCAAACTTTTGGCCTGTACTGTACATATACATGACTGGAACCAGTGACCGAGAAAAAAAGATACAAAATAAACATGGAGGAAAATACAATAATTATACAGTTTTATTTAGTAACTACACGACTGTTGCATTTAGGTTTTAATGTCAAAACTAAGGTTAAGTTGTCTTTAAGCACAAAAACGTGTAGACAGTTTCATTATGTGAAGTTTATCAAAGAAACAGCATTTGCTGTTGGTGTTGAAATGGGACATAAATACAATATGATATGAATGTATCCATTGCCCACCTCCTCCTTCCAAGGATTGTCCCTATTTATTGACTTTGATCATCTAATCAAATGATGTGAAAATATCCATATTATTGTACACCTGCTGGATTGGTCCCATGTGGCCAACATGAAATCTAATTGGTTAAATCAGATTCATTGATGTTTATTGTCATCTCCAAGGATGTACTGTTGATTCTGAGCCTCAAGGCAGATTTTAGTCTACCCGGCAACACATGATGGTGAAATCTGATTGGACAAACACTCTAACATACACATACATGACTGGAAGCAGTGAAGAAAATAGACTATTCGGGGTAATTTATATGCTTTCATGGAACAAATTTTAAACTGTAGGTCAGTGATTCTAGATTTTATATCCGATAAGAGTAAAACACTAAACACTGAATCAGCCCCTGAAAGTATTATCTCTCCAAACAGTTGTCTTAAATGTTAAAATGTGGTAAAAGTGAGTCAGCAGAGGGTTGTCAACCTGGAAATCCATTCCTAAACCTTACTATCAGGTCGTGATACTTCTGTTTCTTAGCAACGACTGAAAAGCCACGTATAAAGGCTGCTGATGCACAAACGCTGAGAGGTTGAAGTTGTGTTAAAATACTCATATGCAGCCCACAGCCAGTTCTGCCAAACACTGTTTTACACCAATGAGGGATCCTTCAGCAGTGGCAGCTTGAACGCACAAATACTGTGTGTTCAGAGTAAAAGAGTGCAGGTTTATTTCTGTGCATAAGTGGATAAGTGTAATAGTCTGTGGTGGGTTTTACTTACACTACTCTGAGTGTCTCCAGCCTCCATAAGGACCGGGCATGACTGGACACTGCTCCCCCCTCGTAGTGCACCGACCTGGGGGTAAAAAAACAGACAGTCACACACAGTCCACAATTGGTAACGGTGCCGCAGATGGTACGTTTAGGTCAAAGGTCATACAGGGACATAATTTTTGACATTTTTTATTTTGTAGAATTAGTCCATTTCAAATACATTCAGACTGCAGACAAATGTGGCCCAAATCCGATGTTTTTTGTCCATATGAGACCGGAATCTGATCTGTTAAAGACACTTTGAACAGCACAAATCTGATTTTTTTTTTCAAATCCGACCCAGGCCACTTTCATATGTGGTCCTAAATCCAATACGTATCTGATATTTTACCATGTGACTTCAGTCTGAACAGCCAGGTTGCATTTATCCGACCTTTACGTTACTGCTGTTCTTATCCTGTTTTAACATATTGCTCATTTTAATCTTGCACTGCATTATTTATTATCAGGTTTTACTGTTATTTTAATATAGGACAAATTTTTATAGTAATTTTTTGCGATGTACATTGCTGGTCCTGAGTACTGACTTTGTTTCATGTATATACATGTAATGACAATAAACTGAACCTTGAACCTTGAAATGCGACAAACATCACAATTCTGCGTCCCAGGAGTGTTACATCCATAAACACAGGCTGTTTCTCAATATCCGTTCTTGTCTGTTCTTCTATTCTAATGAAACATCATCAGTCACGGCCCAAGTACTGTTCCAATTGCAAGTTCACATAAACCAGGAACGCATGGAATACTCAGATGTTGTTCTTGTCTGCTAGCTTAAACCAAGGATGCACTGGTTGGTGACTCATGTAAACTTGCCAGGCAAAATATCTCATGATGCACTTTGTACTACTCTCAAAGGCTACGGCAGCTTCTAAAAACTTAATTCAGAAATGATTTTTGACTAAATGACCGTCACTAGATGATGTGATATAATGTTAGAACATGAGAACAGAGGCAGAATAGCGAGAAATACATCTTTATTATCATGATATGGGATTCTAAAAATTTTTTTACAGTTTTGAAAAATCAACAAAATGTATAAATGACATGTAAATACTAGTACAAATATACTGAAATCAAATCAGTGATATTGTGGTGATTTGAGGGAAATACATTAGGGAGCAGATGGTGTAAATACAGTAGAGACAGGGAGGAAAGTTCACAAGTACACAGCTGTTCAATTACAGATAGACTTGTGTTCTCAGGAAGTACGTTCTCCGAGACCGTTCTCACCAAGATCATACTCTGCGTTCTTGATATTGAGAAACGGCCACAGTCTCTACCTGCGTGGTCACGTATTACATCAGGACCTCTTTTGCACATGCGGTTCACAGGGTCGCATTCAGTTCATACTCAAAACTGATAGAAGTTGCATTTAATGTGTAATATGAACGAGCACACAAAAAAAATCGGATTTCACCAAAAAATCTGAATTGTGCATTAAGACCTGCTGTCTGAATGTAGCCTTATGTCACGTTTCCACTACGTGCTACCGGCTTGGCTCAACTAGACTCGACTCAGCCTTTTTGCGTTTCCATTACAAAAAAGGACCTGGAATCTGGTACCTGGTACTAGTTTTTTGGTATCACCTCCGCCGAGGTTCCAAGACTGGGGCCCAGATACTAAAACGTGACGTGTAAACACTGCAGACTACTGATTGCTCAGAGTTGTCTCTGTGACCCGCCGTTTTACAAAAAACAGATGCGGAAGTTTACAGTAAATATAGCAGTAGGTTAATCCACATGATGACAGCCTGTAAAACTACACCATTCAGTCAGGAGATTCAGTCTTTGGTGGCCGATGTAAAAATTCAGCATGAGTTTGACGAGACAATGTGCAATAAGCGAGTTTATCAGTGACTCTCTGAGCAGACGACACGGAAGTAACGCGCTGCATCGCTATGACGACCAGGTACTGTAAAGTGGGTAGTATCCTGTAGTGGAAACGGTCTGCAGGAGTAGGACCTGGTACCAGAGTTGAGTTGAGCCGAGTCAAGTCGAGCCGGTTCCACGTAGTGGAAACGCGGCATTAGTTACATCCAGGGTGCAATTTCTTGGGGGGTGGGGTGATCAATCAACCCTCCCTCTGGTTTTTACATCCTTACTTCTGCTCAGTGAATTTCATCCTCGGGGGGGGGGGGGGCAACAAACCAATGTAAATAACAGCAGGTTGTGACAGTTTTCTTCCACCTGTATCCTACATTAGTGGTACTAACGTTCACCTGAACTGAACTGTCGACAGTCTCAGAATTCGCGAACGTCCCCATGCACTGGGGCACCATAAAAGGGGGGTGAACGTGACAGATTCATGGGGCCCAGCATTTGTGTGTCCAGCGGATACAGGTTAGAAGTTGTGAAAATTTCATGTAAGATCCACTGGATAGTAGAGGAATAGAACCCAAGAGTTGGACACTGAAAGTATGGAAAGTTTCACTTTCGTTTCGCACAAGCGTTAGTTACGTTAGTTATGCTGCTCTCACCAAAAAAAAAAAAAAATTCCCCCCTCTGTTCTTTCTTTGACAAATGGCACCCTGGATACATCCACATCCAGGACACGTAAACTGTAAAATCATTTGAATATGAGTCATGTGGAAGGCTTTTGAGGATGTTTAGCTTCTTAAAAACACTATAAATTCCCAGGAACTGTGATCTTTGGAGATGTTACAGGGTTAAATCCAGTGTTGTATAAGCGCTTTGTTCCCTTCCAGCCCATTTATAGTGTCTTTGTCTAATGTGTACGTTCTAATACCAGGATGGATCGACCGTACAGTAACAAACCTCCGCAGGAAGTCACTCTCGCCGGTATTGTTTAACAACACGGCGGTCCCTTTGGGGAGAATCCTCAGACTATAATTATTCATCGCTCTCCTCATATCGGTCACAGCGGAGCGCTCCATTTGTAACGGGAGTTGATTCACCGTCTCCCAGCAGGCTTTGGGTTTCCTGACAACAGAAGCTGGGTTCTGTCAGTGTAATGGCGTGGACTGGAGGCTGGAGGCGAACCGCGGCATCTGACGCTCATTCTGCACGAAGCTGTGTTCAATGACGCGTTGGAAATACATGTTTTGACTTCTAAACACTGACGCAGTACAGCATCCTCGACTGTAAATGAACTGACTCCAGGTGAACGCTGTATTCTCTGCATAGTTTAATGTTTTACAGCTTTAATTTTTTAATCCCAGTTTCATTAATACACCTCTGTTTAATTACTGTCACATGACCTTAACCCTCAGAACTGCACAGGTATTTTCTGGATTTCTACATATTTTAAGATACTTTGAAGTCAAAACACACCTCCACTCATGTGTTTTGGTGTTGAAATAGGTTTAACAAAGTCTGAGTTTCACCAAAGTAGTTCACTGTCTTGATAAATTTCTTCATTTTTGTTCATTTTCTAAATTTGCTCGTCTTGAATATTTTATTTGTTCCTGTTTTTCGTTGATCCTTTTGTTTATTTTTTTTTTTTTTGTTCATTTACTGGATGTTTTTTTTCATAATTGTGTAAATTTTTTCTTCATTTTTATAATTACTGTGGATTTTTGTTCATTTTCATAATAATTTGTTCATTTTCATAATATTTTCATTCATTTTCATAATCATTTTTCACACTTTTGTTCATTTTCATAAGAATTTCATTAATTTTCATAATAATTTTCTCACTCTTCATTTTCATAATAATTATGTTCATTTATGTTCATTTTCATAATAATTTTGTTCATTTTTATAATAATTTCATTCATTTTCATAATAATTTTGTCACTCTGTTCATTTTCATAATAATTATGGTCATTTTTGTTCATTTTCAGAATAATTTTGTTCATTTTCAAAATAATTATGTTCAGTTTTGTTCATTTTCATAATAATTATGTTCAGTTGTGTTAATTTTCATAATATTTTTGCTCATTTTCAGAATTAGTTTGTTCATTTTCATGATATTTTTGTTCATTTTCATAATATTTTTCACACTTTTTGTTCATTTTCATAATAGTTACATTAGTTTTTGTTCATTTTCATAATATTTTTGTTCATTTTCATAATAATTATTTTCATTTTCATAATAATTATGTTCATTTTCGTTCATTTTCATGATAAGTTTAATCATTTTTGGTTTTGCACAAGTTGATGGACAAAGGTCTAATTCCAAACAGTAAGAGGATATTAAGACATGTGTGTACTGATCTATGATTGGCTCTAAATCCAGCTGTCAATCATATGGGTCTTCAATGGAGTGTGTAACAGAAAGATGAGATTCTCTTTTCATGGAAGTATTTGAACTGACAAAAATATTAATAGAACATAGTGAGACCATGGTGAAAACATGTCCTAGAACACAGGTGTCAAATATACGGCCCGGGGGCCCAAACCGGCCACAGCACTTTACCCAGGGTGCACCTGCAGCCCAGATCCATGAGTGGGAGGGCTTAAAGCAGACAAACCCCAGCGTATATTAACCCAGATGATGCTTTACCTCCTTTGCTCGTCCCCGTGTTCTCCAGATGGGACGGTCAAACACTCGTCCATGTGACCGTGAAGGAGGCGCAGGACGTCCCCTCCGATCAGGAAACCTGGAGCAGCGATGGTAGGAAGGAGGACAGAGAGGGGGGAAAGGGTGGGGGCAGAAAAGAGGAAAAAAAGACAGGAAATGAACAATGAAGAACAAGGACTTATGACTCTAGAGTAAAAGAACTGGAGTTTAAACCCATAAAGGCCCAGTGCTACTTTTGTGGCAGTTCCTGAAGGATTTTTTCTCAATTTTTCACCTTTTTAAGTGATTCATCACAATTTATTCTAATATTATCCTCTATATTTTACATTTTTAAGTGAAAGTCAAGCATTTTCCTATATTTACCGTACTGATCATGTAGATGTCCAATGAAGCTCAGATTAGAGTTAAGGGTTATTATATCAAAAACTGAGAAAACTGAAGAAAAACTGATTTTTTTTTGTAAAATCCATCATTAACTGAACATAAAACAAACATCTCCAATCTCTGTCATTGATCCAACTCCATGGGTTTTACTGGTGAATCAATGTTGTAGAAGATGACGGTGTTTCCACGGTAACTGCGGAGCCTCTGAACGTCCAAATGGGTCATATCTGATGACCATGAAAAGATGAAGAACTGTATTTTACACCAGTTATTTACATATATTGATAGGCTTAATGGATCAACAGGTATTAAACAGTTTAGATCAGTAGATGGTTTTGGTCACCAGTGGATGTTTGGGTCTTTAAGGGTTAAAGCCACGCTGACATTGGTCCAGGTTTTAACTCGACTGTTTTAATGATCTTCAGCAGATCTGCATCTTCACACCAGGAACACCGCTACAGGGCTGAAACATCGCAGTAAATCTATTTTACATCAGGGGTCATCAACCGTTATTGTCCAAGGGCCAGAATCTGTCTAATGAGACACTGCAGTGTAATTATCATTATAGAGTATGTGGCCCTCAGCCAAGGGTAAGACCAGTTATAATACTCCATACTTTGGTCTTTTAAATATATTTTCTGTACTTGTTTATTATTACTGTTTCTACTGAGTGACACTTTATGTATTTTTATATATACTTTTAATTATTTTGTTTTATATTTCTTATTTTAATCCTCATATCGTATATCTGCAATATGATATATCAAGTTAAAAGGGAATTTTTGTTGCATGAACTTTGATTGAATAACATGTTTTGTGATGTCACTGCAGTATCGACCTCTTGACCAACAAAAGGTAGTTTACCCTAGTGTCAAAATGAAGCAATCTGTGTTTTGGTTTTTAATTCTAGGATACCAAAATATAATTTCAAATGTGAATTTTTCTAGTACATTAACTCTTGACTTACGGCTAGAAAAAACAAAACAAAAAAAACCATTGACCTTTTGACCACTGAAAAATAGTTCATCCTCGGGTCAAAGTGAACATCTGTTGCCATCTCAACACATTTGTGATTTTTGCCTTTGGGATACAATATATTATGTCAGAAGTGAAATGTTCTAATGTATGACCTTTTGACTTATTGCCAAAAAAAAAAAAAGATTATTTTGTGAAGTAACAACATTGACCTCTTGACCACCAAAAACTAGATCATCCTTGAGTTTAAGTGAATGTTTGTGCCAATTTGTTTGACTTTTGACTCTGTAATGCAATGTATCATGTCAAAAGGGATTTTTTTCTAGAGTATTAACTCTTAAAAAACATATCTTGTGATGTCATCAAAATACTGACCTTTTGACCACCAAAAAGTAGTTAATTCTTGGGTCAAAGTGAACATTTGTGCAAATCTGAACCAATCTGTGCTTTGGTTTTTAATTCTAGGATACCAAAATATCATGTCAAATGTGAATTTTTCTAGTAAATGATCTCATGACTTACGGCTAAAAAACACAACGTTGACCTTGTGACCATGGAAAAGTAGTTCATCCTTGGGTCAAAGTGAACAAATGTGACAATCTCAACAAATCTGTGTTTGATTTTTGACTTTAGGATATAAAATATTATGCCAGAAGTGAAACGTTCTAATGTATGACCTTTTGACTTTTGCTAAGAAAAAAAAAAAAAAAAAGTTTATGTTGTGAAGTCACAACATTGACCTCTTGACCACCAAAAACAAGATCATTCTTGAGTTCGAGTGAATGTTTGAGCCAATTTCTTTGACTTTTGACTCTGTAATGCAATGTGTCATGCCAAAAGGGAATTTTTGTAGTGTATGAACTCTTAAAAAACATGTTTTGTGATGTTGTCACAACATTGACCTCTTGACCACTAAAATCAATGGTCAAGAGGTCATCTTTAGCTCCAAATGTACATTTTTGTCCATCTGAACAAATCTGTATTTGACTTTCAATTCTACAATTCAAAATATCGTGTCAATGTGAATGTTTCTAGTGTATGAATTCTTTACTCATGACTAAAAACATATTTTGTCGAGTCTCTGTGACGTTGACCTTTTTGACCTCCAAAAACGTGTTTATCATCGACTGCAAGTGAATATTTGAGCCAAATTTGAAGATTTTCCAACAACTTGTGTCTGAGATATCACATTCATGAGAACTGAACGTATGGACGGACAGATGGACAGATGGACAGATGGATGGATATGAGCAGAAAACATCATGCCTCTGGCTCTATTTCCTGCCATCCATTCTTCATGCTGCTATAAAAGCATCTTTGGAGTTGTAGTCCAATCCAAAGTGAGTCTGATTTTGGAAAAATGGTAAATTTGACGTGTCTAGAAAAGGGACTTGACCAGTAAAAATGTAAAAGAAAAGCGATCGCAAGAAAGCAGAGCACAAAATCTACAAAAGAAGATAGAAGAAATATCAACAAAGGGAGGAAGAAGGAGAGAACGGAACAGCTGTACCTTGTGCTACTTCGCTGCCAGAACAGATGGGCGCCACACTCCATAGTGTCTGCTGGAAGGCTGCATCTACATGGAGGCTGCCATTACCATAGGACAGATGCTGCAGACACACAAACATCACACCGACACTTCAGAACCACTTTATGATCCTCCTGTGTACTTTCCATGGTGTGATTTTACGACCAAACACAACAAAGTGCAATGTACAATCAAACACATTGTAAAATCTTTGGCCTGTACACGTGTAGAAAACAGCAAAAGATCATGTATACAGAGAAAAAACAGACATTAACAGGCGATCAGGAAAAACCATGTGGAAAAACAAGTGTTAGTTCTGCTGTTAAACGTCAGGCATCAGTATCAGTTATACCTAGGATGAAAATGAGCAAGGCAAGGCGGGTTTATTTCTATAGCACATTTCATGTACAAGACAATTCCAAGTGCTTTACATAAAACATTAAAAGCATTACAGCAGAAGCAATAAAAAGTATAGGCATGAGAAAAACAAACAAACAAACAAAATCTGATAAACAGATAAAATAGACAAGCAGATAAAACAGATAAAAACTTCTAGCTTAAAAGGAACAGTGCAGATCTGAACTGATGAATAAAAACTCAAATGCTGCTCAGAACAGGTGGGTCTTTAACCTGGATTTAAATAAACTGAGTGTTTCAGCTGATCTGAGCACTTGCAAAACAAAAAATGGTCCAAAAACTTTACAAATTCATATTTTTTTCCTGAATAAAATGTCTTTAAAAACTTCAGTCCTGCTCAAAACCACCAAACATTCAATCATTTTAAGGATTTTAACTTTTTAAATCCCAGTTTGATTAATTAAAGTTATTAAAACATTTGTATCATGCAATCAAATTGCTGTTTAAAATCCAAATATGTCTCCAGTATTGATCAGAACTGAAGCTGATCAAAATTGTCTGACCAAAAAAATCATTAAAAAAATATGAATCAATGGTAGTAAATGTTAAATCTGAGACTACACAAAAAGTAATAATCCACCAAAATCAATATTTTGACTAATCTTTAACATAATCAAGCCACCCCAGCCACCAAACATTTGCTAATATGGAAGATAACTTTTTTTTTTTTTTTTGCTAACAGAGCTATAACGTAAACTATCAGGACATGAAGATTATAAGACAAAAGAAGAAGAAAACATGATTAAATGATAATACAGATGTGGAAACAATGAGCTTTATACTTTAGTCAGGGTCTGATCCAGTCTGTGGATGCACAGCGTTGATTGGTTGGTGGTTTTGGTAGTGGTGTGTGCGTTCTAGTTTTGGAATATGGAAAATTAAATGTGTAAACAAATGTTCAGAGAACGCAAACCTCCGCCAAGCACCCTGAATGGTGTGCATGTGTGGATTGACTATTTCTGTTTAAATTCAACAGTTTCCAGGTTGTTCCATACAGCAGAAAAAGTTGAAGTTTGGTACCAGTTATGTGTCTGTCCAATTATATTAAATTCCAATCAATATTTGTTGAGTTCTAATGAAACATGTGTCATAAATGGGATTTTCAGTGTTAAATGTAAATGTCCACAGAGTCCACATTCCACAGTGGATGTGGACAATTTTGTGCCAGATACAAAATATTGTTAAAAGCTACAGGTGGATCCAATTGGAGGCTAATCGGAGTCGTTTTGAATTTTTTATGAATTTTCGAAAATTGCTCAATGATGAGAGATAGGAAAATTGTAGAGGTTGTGACCTTGCTGTGACCTTGAACTTTGGCCTACTGGGACCAAAATGTACTGGGTTGGTCCCAGGGCCTAGGCCTATCTGTGGGGAAGATTTGGGAAAGATGGGTGGAAGAGTTTTCCCGTGAAGTTGCTAACAAACAAACAAACAAACAAACATGCAAACAAACAAACACACAAAGCAAAGCGATCACCATACCTCCTGGTGGAGGTAATAAGTACTTAAGGCGGCCATACACTGTGCAATTACTTCAATCGCTGCACGCAGCTCCATCTCAAACTGTGCGAATCAATGGTAAAGTCAGGCTCACGATTCATGTTCTCACACTGTACGGACTGATGCTGGCATGTGACCTGACTGCTCACACTGTAGGACCATACACCAGAGGACGCACCACACTGTAGGACCATACACCAGAGGATGCACCACACGTTCCAGTGATGTATCTGGAAATACAACGTTAAAATACCAAGGAATCCGAAAGTGCGTAGACGATTGTGTATTGGTGTGAGTCATGAAATGGTAGTGCTAAACAAAAACCAATGAGCTGCTTTGGCAATATGTGCCATTATCTGCGGGGAATCAAAAAAAGAAGAAAAGACGACTACGTGTTTGGTGCAGGAATTGGTTGTCCAGACGTGGACAGTATGGGCTGTCAATCCTACAGCAAAGGGAACTAGAGGGAAGCTGCAACAGCTAAACTGCACTAGGACAATAGCCAGCTACTGTTAGCTTAGCATTAGCTTACAGTAGCTGGATATTATTGTATTCATGCATGCACAGTGGGAGGATTTGAGGCCCATGGGCTCGTGGCACTGCTTTGACAGTGCCATACCCTCACGAGGAGCGAGCAGGATTTCAAACAGCCCCGTTTTCCTTGTGAACACACGATTGCTGGTTGTGAGGTGTTAATGGCTTCTGCTTACCCCATGTACACTGCACCAAGCACCACACACCATTAGAGGCACATCTGGACCCATCCCAGAAATAGTCGCACGAGTGAGAAATGGTCTCTAAAATCGCAGTGTATGGCCGCCTTTAAGTGAATATATGTGAGGAGTGAGTGTGACAGAAAGAAAGAAACAAAGAACTACAGACAGAACTCCACACAGTGGGACCCCCACTCCTCACTTGTTCCCACTCACAGCTGTTACTGACCAGATATCGCTCTGAAGAGACGCTGACCAGGATGAGATCATCTCCAACTCTAACCTTCTCTCCCTCTGAACGCTGCTTTGATGCTGGATGGATGGTCCACCAGCATGCCTCGCCTACACACACAGAAAACACAATAGGATCTAAAACAGTACCCATCATACCCTCACAGGCCCCGTACACTGGTGTAGTACTACCTGTGGTCTAGATTTTACTCGGCTGTTCTGATTGGACAGTCACTTGCTTCGTCGTTACAGAAGCAGGTGGAGGACGAGAACAGGGACATGACGTACTTTACACTGGGTTTTAGTTTCAGCTTTGGACAGTGAAGGACCTGCAGCAGATCTGAGCTCTGAAGACCAAACTGAGGCTCCATATTAACTGGTTATCATCAGCTGGGCCATAGTTTAATATTTTAACATCAAACAAGTGCAGTTTTTGATTTTATTGCAGATTTTATTATATACATTATTTATTTATGGATACATCAGGTTTTTCAAGAACAAAAATATCACACTGATCATGTAGAGGGCTTCAAAACTCATGCATTAAATATGACGCATTTGGTGTTATAGGGTTATGTTTTTGTTTGTTGTTAGTTGGTTTTTGGAAAACTGTAAAATTGGACATGCTTATACCGGTGCTGAGAGAATATGTATACTGAAAATGTGTCCTAATAAGAAGATTATTAAAAAAAAAAAAAAAAAAAGCATCGTCATTTCATTTTTACATTACATCTGTGCAATAACTTTTTACTTATTTATGCAATAAATATCTATTTATTCTCTCATTTTATATTTATTTATTTCCTCACGACACTACCTCACCAATATGTCATAACTTATTTTATCTCAGGTGGTTTTTTTTTGTTTTTTTTTTAACTTTATGTGTTAAATATACCTGTATATTTGAGTTGAAATCATAATTTTACTGTGTGTAGGTTATGAGTCCGAAGGCTTTTATGTAAAACTGAACCTGTCTAATAATTTTGGGATGAACTTTTAGAAGTAGAACTACTAAAAAAAATTGAGAAAATGGGGGAAAATCTGCATGTTCAGGTTAAAATGGTGGACTTCCTGTTGCTGAAATCTGTAAACACTATAACAAAGAGCAAAACACTGGAAAAACCAAGTGAGAACACCTGTAATAGTAAAAAATATACTGCATACAGTATATGCTCCTTCTGCACCAAACCTAAAGTAGGTGCAGCTCCTAAAATACCTCTGCACAGTCTGTGTTTGTCAAAGTCACAGCTCTATAGAGGTCAGAAACAACGAAGAACCAGTTCATGTGTTGATCCTGGATTCAAGGGCTGAAAAGTTTCAACACTGAGTTTGTTAAAGTCGTTAAAAGTCAGAAGTACTGTTATTATTTCAAAGTATGAGCTTCACAGCTGAGTTTTACTTTGTTATATCAATTAATAATATTAACTTCAGTCACTTTCATGTCATTAGTGTTGTTTTACTAAATTAAAGGTTCAATATGTAGATTTATGATGCTCTTATGACCTAAATGTAATGTCATATTCACAGTTTTGTTTCATTGTTCCCAGTCTGACTGGGGCTGACTGGAAAAAATTAGATTTGTGCTGTTCTGACTGTCGGGTATGAGTCACATATGGGTAAAAAAGTCAGATTTCCACTTTTACTTGGAATGTGAACGTAGCATAAGATAAGTGGATACATCTGAAAAAGACTGGACACAGTGTCACAAAAATCACAATACTGGAGTGAAAAGCCAATGGAAGTTATGTGACATCCCATCAAATACTACTTAACCCTTTATCAGGCAAGTGACTATTTTTGCTCATTCACTGCTCATATTGTATCTGAAGTGCCAGTCAGTGTTGACTATGGACTTCATTCATTCCATGAAGTCAACACTGTTAGCATTGTTAGCATAGTGCGATTTCTCCTCAGTTTTCGCCTGCGATATCTTTCTTCTTCCACATGAAGAAGCCCCAGAGCTGACAACACCAGTGTGTACTTATTACTAACCATCTGTTCAACGAGTACAACAACAACTACAACCCTTCTGGACGACTCAACGCTCTCCTGACAACTATAACTGACGACAGCGAGCTCTGGGTTTTGGTCTAGAGCAGGGGTCTCAAACTCATTTTCTTTCAGGTTCCACATTCAGCCCAATATGACCTCCAGTGGGCGGGACCAGTAAAATAATAACAGAAGAACCTATAAATAATGAGAACTCCAAATTTTTGTCTCTGTTTTAGCGCAAAAAAACCCCATTAAATTATGAAAATACAGTCTACTCTCGTTATACCGCCAACTTCCGTTCACGGCCAAATTGGCGGTATAGCGAAAATGGCGTTACAACGGGTTGTGTCCATAATGTGCATGTCTTTACTATATGATGTCTGTGCTGCCTCCGTTAACCCGTTCTAATTGCGTTTCTAAATAAATCTTGATTCTGTTATGTTGTAAGGGATCATTTAAAGTGGGGAAACATTTTAAGCATTATTATACCGTGTCGGGAAATGACACCCCATCATCTTGAGGCTTTGGCTTAATCCCACGTCCTCTTCCCGACATCCTGACCTACTGAGTGTTCTGCGATAAATGAACGGTGGCCGTTCCGTAGACCTACTCGTAGCTTGTCGCGATCAGCGTCTGGCGCGTTTGTTTCAGTGCATTGTTAAAATTTATGTGTACTCGATGGCAATCACGCTGGCGGTATAATGGTCGGGAAATCAATGGTATAAGTGTTGTTTGTGCATGGAACTGGGCTGGCGGATGGCGATAGGCGGAAATGGCGGTAGCTAATGGAATAATGCATTGGGGATTTTTGTGCAATGGTTTTGGTCGGCGGTGAGCGAAAATGGCGGTATAACGGCGGGCGGTTTAACAAGAGTAGACTGTACTTACTTTTATAATCTATCCAAGTAAAAAAAATGTGAATAACCTGAAAAAACTGAAATTTCGGAATAAAAATAAGTGCAATTTTAACAATATTATACCTCAACTTATCATTTATACATGTGCATTGTGGATCGGATCTACAAAGACACTAACCACTGAGGAACAGGCTGAAAAGAGTTCAAATTGTGCTGAATTTTCTTTAGACATTTCAGGTTGTTCATATTTGTTCAGGTTATTGACATTTTATTGTTACAGGATAGTTTGTAAATGTAAATATTTTCATAATTTAATGTTATTTTTGGCACTAAAATTAAGAAAAAAAATTAGAAGCTGTCATTATTTATAGACATAATGTAATATTGTTTTGTTGTTTTTTTACATCAAAGTGAGAAGAAAATCTGGAGTCATTATTTTTTGTAGGTTATTATGTTATTATTTTACTGTAGATCATATTGGTCTGTAAACTGGTCTAAAATGAGTTCCACAGCCTCGACTGTGGAATTTTTGCACTTTGCCAATTCATCCCACGGGCCACATTTGGCCCCTGGGCCGCATTTTTGAGACCCCTGGTCTAGAGAGATGTTCCGTCATTTCCCAGTTTTACATTGTGTACTATGTTAGGTACCATGAAGTAATGGTACTAATGTTAGGAATGATGTTCAAGGTGTCTGGATCAGCACTTATGGTGGTCTAATGTTCTAAAATTGTTGGTCTAATGTTCTAAAATACATGTTCCTTTCACAAAAAGTGTGTTTTTCTTGTGTTTTCTAATTTTTAAATTTTTTTTTTTTCCACATAGCCTACGCGCAAGGAACCAAATACAGCAACTTCATTGACCTTGATTTTCTACATGACATGAACACATTTTTAAAAAATTCACAACAGTAATAAAGTCTTATGTCCTCCAATAACACACTAAGGTTGAAATTTAGAATTATAGAGTATTCCAATGAGCGCTCTCTAAAGGGTTAATATCCTCTTAACTTGCTCTAATGTCTTTTGTGGCCACCATAGTGGAGGGTAATGTGTGTATCCATTTGGTTGTAATCTACTCCATTCACCACTAGATGTCAGTAAATGTCCCACACTGAACCTTGAAGCCAATCTAAACTCAGTCAAACATGCGCAGACAGACTCTTACCTGAGGTGTCTTCTTGTAGTCCGACATCAAAAGCCAGTTTGTCTGTAGATGAGCGCGACGTGGACAGACAGCACAGGTACTAAAGACAGACACACAACCAGTCAGTCCAACACGAACACCTCGAGAACTTCTAGAACTCCTGCTATTGCTTTTAGATGAACAGTACCAGGGTTTGGCTGACACTTGTGGAAGACTTAGGAACACCAAAATAGTGTCCCTTTCCAAAAAGACTACAAATAAAAAAAAATTAAACTAATCCATACATCACAGGGTTTTTAAAGTCTACACATTATCAGTGTCATATTCCCATCCCTCACTGAAGTTATCATTACCATCATCTACTGCAGTCCATAAACTGACATTAGCTAACTCTGTTTCTAAGCTAACTGTTGCCTTCATACTATACACAATAACAGCTTATTTAGTGATTTTTATGCGGAGGACTTTGGTTGTTCTTCCTGTGATAATCTTTACTCTCAATCCCCTCTTCTGCTCCTCTACAGCAGCAACATCAGCTACTGGCATTAGCTAACAACAAATGACAAGTTTTACCGACACTTGTGGAAGATTTAAGAGGACAGGTGGAATAAAACTACAACTTTTGCATCATTTTTTGGACCGTTATCTTTATCTTATGTGTGTACAAGAATTGAAAAAGCCAGAGGAGGTCATATAATGTAAATCCAAAAACTTTAAAAACAGACTTGTTAAAAGAGACTACAGAATTGACTTTTATGATGGTTTAGGTGCTGTTCATAATGGCTCAAATCCTTGGATGGATAAATATTTGTCTCTTATCTTTGACGGTCCCAGTCCCAGTGGGAAAACGACTTTGACACAATTTGTGGACCAGACATTCATTTGTTCCAAAGTAACATGCAAAATGTCATTAGCTAGCTTAGCGCAACATGAGTTTCTTCAGGTTTCCCCCACCATCAAAAACAGGTACATTATTTCTCTTTGATCATGGTGCTAATGAAGATCTGGAGTAGGTCAGTGAACACCTTTAATGGCAGCTCACTGCATCTAGTATGCTAAGTGCTAATGCTAATGCTAGATGCTGTGAGATTGAATGTCCCTATGCCAGTAATTAAGTGATTTATATGGAAGAGGATTAGGGGCACTGGAAAAAAAAATTAAGGTCCAAAATATAGAAATTTTATTATTATTCTGAGAGAAAAAAGTCAGAATTCTGACTTTTTTTCAGAGAATTCTAAAAAAAAAAAAAAAAAAAGAAACGAAAGAAAGAAAGAAAAAATTGACATTCAGTGTGAGTGTCACTTTTGCTTTATGGCATAAAGGATGAGTACAGCAGGCTGACATAATGACAGATTTAGGTGACTTTTCACACATTCGAGGGGTTCCAGAGGAAGCCTTTTCACTGTTACATGAGCAAAAGGAAGGGAAACAGGTATCAGTGGCTTTTTCTTCAAATTTTCATACACAAGTTTCAGAACACAACATTCACTCACCTTTTGCTCATCTGAGGAAAAAGTCGAAATTCCGTAATTCTAACTTTTTTCTCCGAATTTTGAGTTTAATCTCAGAATTCTGACTTTTTTCTCAGAATAATAATAAAAAAATATATTGGACCTTAATCTTTTTTTTTTCCAGTGGACCTAATCCTCTTCCGTAGATTTAACCTTAATCTCAACCATAGAGGAACTTTATCATGTCATCAACCCAAAGAGAAATCATCCATTAAGTTTTTCTTCTTCCCACTCCTTTTCGAGTGTAGATGAATGATTTTGGAATTTTGAATTTGCATGTATTCTGTAAATGCTCGAAATAAACAAATAAAATGAAATCAAAAATAAAACAGATTTTTTTTCCTGTGTTCTGGTGTTCGGTGCATTTACTGACCATTCCACTGTAGGAGTGTCGCAGCAGGACGGCGTGTCCGTACAATAAGGTTCGATGTCCACCGCCCTGCGCCGTCTGAGGAAGACATGGACAAAAGGAAGACAGAAACAAACCGTTGAAAAGACAGGAAGTCAACTCTGAAGGAAAGAACAGTGAGAAACAGAGATATCAGAACAAAGCAGAGACAGAAATATCAACAAAAACAGACGTAGACGAGTAGAGAAGGGTAGATACTTCTGTCATGGGAAGAAGTTTTAAAGTCATTATAATAGACTTCACAAAAAACTAAACTAATCCATACATCGCAGGGTTTTTCAGGTCTAAACATCCATTCATTACTGTCATATTCCCATCCCTCAGCGGTGTTATCATGTGCTGCTGTCTAGTATCACAGTGTCTAAGCTAACTGCCTTCATATTACACGTAATAACAGCTGTTTATTGATTTCCATTTAAGTCTTTACTCTCATCCCCCTGTTCTGCTAGGCTTCTCTTCTGCTCCTCTACAGCAGCCACATCAGCTACTGTCGGTTTAAAAATGGTATTAACTAACAACAAATGACAAGTTCAAAGCACAAAACACAGACTCCAACAGCAACAAACCACATAAGCACACAAGCATGCGCAAATCGTACAAAGCAAACCTTTAAAATGGAATAAATTAGTTAATTCCTGGCAAAACTACAAACATCATACTTAGAAGTGATACCATCAACCAGAACAATACTAGTCTGGAAAAATATGCAATGGAGCTAATGTTGAGAATTTTTTTTTTATCCTGCTTGAATGAAGTCATCATTTACACATGTTACATAAATGTGCAAATTGTAGTTTGTGGTAAAGACAGTAAGACATCATTTAGTGTGAACTAGGGATGCACCAATCCGACTTTTTCAGTACCGATGTCGATACTGATGCTGGGGCGTTGCGAATCAGTTGATACCTGATATCAATCCAATATCATAGTTGATTTAGAGCAGAGGTTCTCAACTCGGGGGGGGGTTGTGAGTGACATCATCATGCGTGCATATGGGTGCGTTAGAGACTACTATTGTACATCACAACAGTATAAATCACTCACCACATACTCCCACCCCCCATGGATTGAGGTCCATGAATGGGGGGGGGGAGCTGTTACTTTTAGAATTATGTTCGGCATGCATGACGTAGCCCATGTTGCAAAAATTTAAAGGGTTAAAGGGGAAGGATCAGTCTTATGGATCGGTTGCTTTCATAGATCACCGATCTAGCTAAAATGTCAATATCAGGGCCAATATCTGACCCTAAAATCGGATTGGTGCAACCTTAGTGTGAACTGGCTCAATGCACTGCATCTGTTGTACTGCATGACACATGTCATTGGTATAGAAATATGCTTAATAATACTTAATAGTAAACAAAGCCAATACTGGTCTTGTAAACTACATCAGATGTCACCAAGATGGAGTCCACCCACTAAACCCAAATGGTTTATTTCAGCACCATTAGCAGTATTAACATTATTAACTGCTAATTTTATTTTTGTAAAGTCAATTCATCGGACTATTTCTACCATTTTGCATCATTTTCCTGGTTTTCCATGGACTGAACTCTCTTCAGCACCATCCCTCTGGAACCCTGGTGTTTGTCCTGTCTACACACTGGTTTTGTCAGCGTTGACGTCTGTCCTGCTGCACTGCAGTCATTCTGCTGTGGTCGCTGTGAACACCCAGAACACTACAGGACTTCAGAGAATACTAAACAGATCTGATCCTCTGGGACAGAGGCTGAAACTGTCCTGTGTTTATATAAGAAATCCATTTGTACTTGTTTATTCTGTCAAGTCCATTGGAACTCATGACCATTCAATTTAACACTGAAGGACCCAGTGCTGCTTTTGTAGCAGGTCCAACAGATTTTTTTCTCTATATTTAACCTTTGTTAAGTGATTGGCCACCATTTATTATAATAGTATCTTCTGTATTTTGCATTTCTTCAGTTAAAATCATGTACTTTCCAAAATTTAATTTGCTGATCATGTAGATGTTCATAAAACCTCTGATTAAAGTTAAGGATCATTGTTTTAAAAACAGAGAAAACCGAAGAAAAAGTGTCTTTTTCAGTCCAATCTCTCATTAACTGAACATAAACCCAGTGTGTCCATCCACTGTTATTGATCCAACTCCATGGGCTTTACTGGTGAATCAATGTTGTAGAAGATGACGGTGTTTCCATGGTAACTACGGAGCCTCTGAATGTCCAAATGGGTCATATCTGATGACCATGAAAAGATGAAGAACTGTATTTTACACCAATTATTTCTATGTATTGATAGAATTAATGGATCATCAGGTATTAAACAGTTTAGATCAGTAGATGGTTTTGGTCTCCAGTGGACGTTTGGGTCTTTAAGGATTAAAGCTGCACTGTTGGTAGTTATTTGGTTTTACTGGACAATAAATCCACCATCATTATTCATTGTAATTTAAGTGGTCGGAACAGAAACTAGTATTGTATTACTTCACGTTACTTTACTTCACAGTGAACTGTAATTAATACTATGGCGTATTTATTCACTGGTGTTTAGCTTTACCTTAATACTGAGGGTTCCTACAGGTTTCTACAAGTTCAGTTTAAGACTTTTAAAGACCTTTTTAAAACTACTTAAAACATAATTTAAAGCCTATTTCATGGCCATACAAGCAAAAACTTGTGACTCCTAGAATTTAGGAAAAAGTATTTATTTACTCCAATGCCTGGATCCCTATCATTCTGAGTCATTTCTCTTCTTAGGAGCCAATTATTGCAAAGTTAGTGATAATTGCTTCCTAATTTCAGTATAAATTTTTGGGTTGAAACAGGTGGAACTGAGTCGACAATCATTACTTTCTTTGCATCTTGGACATTTAACGGACACATTTAAACATAACATAGCCAAAAAGTTTATGGCAACATAACTTAAGACCTACCATATCAAATTTAATATCTTTTAAAGACTTTTTAGACTTTTTAAGACCCTGTGGGAACCCTGAATACTTCAATAATATATATTTTTTGATGAAAAACTGGAAGAAAACTCCAGGGCACTTTCTTTAAAATCTCTTTAAAATACCTGTATTTTCATGGCATGGTCATATATAGACCTAAAAAAAAACAAAACACTTTTACGCATTTCAGCTTCAAGCCTTCATCAGGAAGTTTTCTTTGAATTCCTTAAATAGAGTGCCTTGGAGTTTTCTTCCAGTTTGTCATCTACTTTATGAATCCCTTTTTCCAAAGAACACCTCGAACAAACTCTTTTTTGGTCCTAGAAGCATTCCTTCCCATGAAGTTTTGGATATATATTTTTTTTGTAGATCTAGAAAAATATATCAAACAGACATTTATTAATAGACATTTAGGTTTAGGTGAACATACCAGGGTTTGGCTTAAAAGATCATATGACCACAATGTTCTCCTGACCTTAACAAAATGGCTGTTGTTGCCTTAACTTAAATGAACTCTTTTGCCTGTTGAAAAAAGGTTAAAAAAAAAAAAAAAGTCCCATTTCCTACAGTGAACAATGCCTTTCCCTGCAACAGAATCCAGGTTTTGTAACAGAACATAAGCTGGGTGGTATTTTGTTGCAGAGACTAGAAGGAAAAGTAGCAGATCCTTCAATTACACACGAACACATTGAGATTAGACGTGTCCATGATCTGCACCGACGTTCAAAGGCGTCGTTTTACTCTGGGTTTGACTGAAGTACAGGCTGCATCTTCAACTAACAAGACGCTGTAGAGACGCTTGAATCAGACTGATTAGACTGGAGTTCTGATTGAAGATGTTTCAGGAGTGCATGCTGCTTTAGCAGAGAGTGCTTTGGAGAAAATTAGTCAACACGATGATGCAGTTGGTGTTTGTCGATGGCGAGAGTTTGTGGTTTTATTTGTGGAGTTAAACCGAACAAAAAAACCTGCTTCCCCTACCTGAGCTGAAGATAAAGGGTAACAAAGATGGCAACTGGTACCGATTACCGTCTACTTACAGTCAAGGTGTGATTTTTTGGGGGGGATTGGGGGAATCAACCCCTCCTCTGGATTTTACATCCCTACTTCAGCTCGGGGGGGTCAACCAACCAGTTTTCTTCCACATATATCCTAGATTACTCGCACTGACATTGACCTGAACCGAACTGTCGGCAGTCTCTTAATTCGCAAACGTCCCCATGCACTGGGGCGCCAAAAAGGGGGGATAAACGTGGCAAATTCATGGGGCCCAGCATTTGTGGGGGGGAGGCATAGAGCAGTGGAGGGGGTCCAGTGGATACAGGTTAGAAGTTGTGAAAATTTCATGTAAGATCTGCTGTATAAGAGAGGAATAGAACCTGGTGTTGGACATTGAAAGTATGTAAAGTTTCACTTTAGTTTCACACCAGCATTAATTGCATTAGTTATAGACCACACCCCCACGTATATAACTGCTGCCCACCCCCCCCCACTCCAAAAAAAAAAATCAACCTCTGTTTTTTTGACAAATTGCACTCTGCTTGTAGTTGGATCCTTTAAAAACTAGCAGCTGTAAATCCTTGACATCCATCCTTTCACTAGAACCGTAACTCTATCTAAAAGTCCATGAACTTCTGTTAGGTGTGGACGTATAAATCCAAAATGCATGGATTAGACTATATTTAAAGGTGAAAACCTTCTAGTTTCTGTGTTCATTTGTTGAAACTTGTCTGAAATATGAACCCCAACCCTTACAAACATCAACTTTGCAAACATTAAAAGGCTACTTGGTTGTGTTGGAGGTTTGGTGACATGACCCAAATATTACTATAAATATACTAATTGAAAAATTAATGGCTAATACCAATACTGATTTAGTTATTTATTATGCCTTAACAAAAAAAATCATTATAAATGTGAAAAATGGTTCCTGTTTTAACTTATTCTTTTATATATGAATGAACACAGACCCAAATATAAACATTGATGGAGAAATAAAACGTTAATACTGTCATAATCAATGAATATCTGCCACTGCCATTGATGAAAACATGTCTGATATGCTAATAACAATATTGGTTGATATGAGCAAATATTGGCCAATACTGATGTCCAGACGATATATTAGTGCATCGATGGTTTGTTCTTGACACTTTATTGGATGAAGGTTTACATCTGATGCTTATTTGATATAGTGTGATATAGTTTAGGTTGTGTGAGAGCACCTCCTGTCCTAGCACTTTCAAACATTCCATTTAAAATGTATTACCATGTCTATTCTGTTGTTTTTACTTGGTATTTTTATTTCACTGTTTTTAAGTGTACAGCTACTTTTATGTCTTTTTAATCTATTCTTGTATTTTAGTTTATTATTTTGATTTTTATTCTTCTGTACGACATTGTTTTAATTGTACAGCGGTTTTATGTTTTTAATCTATTCTTGTATTTTTCTTTTATTTTTAGTTTTTCCCCTGTAAGTCACTTTGGAAAAAAGCGTCTGCCAAATGCATAAATGTAAATTTAAATGTGTTTTAGTCACATGTTGAACAGAAAATAGAAGATGTTCCATTTTGGTTCAGAGTTCAGTGCACAATGAAAAGGGCGGATGTTAAAGGGTTATGGGTGTAGAAACGCTGTAGGTCCTGTGAAGTGCAAAAAACTAATTTACTGGTTTAATTTTAAATAAAGAAGTCACCAAATCTAGTTAGAAAATTGCTGTTTGCGAACTTTTCCAGTCTTTTGCAGCTTTTCTGATGGAAACCCTGCTTGCACGTGGGTTCATTTTCCAGCTGCTGCTCCTGTAAATCCCAAAGTTCACTTAGCGGGAGGTTGGATCACTTTCCCACCACTTTCTCCAAGCATCTGAGGTGCAGTGACTTTGGTCTGCACCTGAGTTCAGACCTGCCCAAACAAATCCCACCCAGAGGGAAATGAACTGAGGTTAGATTCCCAAACCGTCCAAACATTGGCCTTGTGAAAACACCTGAAAACGCAGATAAGAGTCTAACTATCCAACCAAATGTTATTCACAGAGGAAGGACGGGGTATTTTCAGAGCCTGTCTCGGTATCGTCTTCATCAGTCGGCCCGTCTTGCAGAGCGCAGAGGTCCAGGTAACATCCCTGTATCTGAAATCTCCAAACCTCCCATAAATAGTCACTTCATAGATAACAAAGACAAGGATGTGCACCACAGACAGAAGGACGGTAACAACCAGGACACACAGATACAGCGAGTGGAGGCACACCTACCCAGATTTCCACATCAACATGCTGTGTGGAAATGAGAGAGAACAGGAACAAGTAAGTTGCCTTTGTCATTTTACAGACGACACATAAAAACACATGTATCCCATCGGAGAAAAGACAGAGGTCGTGACAGATTAGTGGATCTGTAGAAGACTTAGTTCTGCTTCCATGACTCTGGGGGATTCCAAACTGCTGCAAACTGTTGCACAACCAGACAAACACATTCGTAGGTACATTCTCGGATGTGAAGATGATTGTGTTTTCTTTTGAGACCGCTGGCCCTTTCAGGTCTCATGGTACCCGAAAGCTACGCAGTTAGAAAGTTCGTTGTTCAGTTCCCAGTTGGACCAGGGTC
This sequence comes from Sphaeramia orbicularis, assembly GCF_902148855.1. Taxonomy (NCBI): domain Eukaryota; kingdom Metazoa; phylum Chordata; class Actinopteri; order Kurtiformes; family Apogonidae; genus Sphaeramia; species Sphaeramia orbicularis. The sequence goes on from NC_043975.1 coordinate 3,545,485, forward strand.
TATGTTGCCTTGCCTTGCCAGCCCTATTTTTGCCTTGAAGTATCTGCCACAAAGACCCGAAACACTTAGTAACAGGCAGAAAATAGTTCAAATTGTGCCTAATTTTCTTTAGACATTTCAGGTTATTCACATTTTATTGTTACAGGATACAGGAGGTCCTCAGGTTACGAACGAGTTCCGTTCCCACGCTGGCGATGTAACCCGAATTTCCGCGTAAGTTGGAATTAACCCTTTAATACCCCCTAAATACCCCCTAAATCTCTAAATAAATATCCAAATACACGTATTAGGCTTTACCGATGTTCGTCGGCGTCTCGCCTTTCTCCGACCTTTTGATGATATCCAGCTTCGTTTCCATCGTAATGGCTTTCCTCTTGGCTGGACCAGCATCGCTAGAAGATCCTGCTTTCTTTTTTGGGGCCATGATGTGAAAAAGGAGGGTGAAAAAGGTGAGGATACCGAGAAAATTACGGAGCACAAACACAGACACTCTACACTATGGGGCTGGAGACAAACTGGCGGACGAGACTCAGGCATCATAAAGTCGAAACAGCGTAGGTCGAGTACCGTGTAACCCGAGGACCTCCTGTAGTTCTTTAAATCTAAATGTTTTTATAATTTAATGTTATTTTTTGCACTAAAACAAAGACAAAAATTTTAAGTTGTCATTATTTATAGGCATAGTTTAATATTTTTTTCTCAAACTCTAAAGAAAATATGGAATCATTTGTTTTTGGAGGTTATTATTCTGTTATTTGACTGTAGATCATATTGGTCTGTATGTGGAACCTGAACTAAAATGAGTTCCACAGCCTGGACTGAGGAATTTTTGCACTTTGTAAATTCATCCCCAGGGGCCGGATTGGAACCTTTGGTGGGATGCATCTGGCCCCCGGGCCGCATGTTTGAGACCCTTGATCTAAGGGTTGATGATAAATGCTAATGATGCTAACGGCTAAAGTGACAAAAGCATGAAAACAGTTGTTGTCAGTAAAAACTCCTTCAGAACGATCCTTTCCCAGTGTTTATCCCTAGAAGTGTAACCCTCCCACCTGTGACTGGGATCATTTAGGTGTTAAATCCCTCAGTGCTGCTGGATTCTAATGTATTTAGATCCATTAAACCCTATTATAATGACTGCATCGGTTCAAGCCGATGGCTCCAGGCCAATCCTCCAGTGCTTTTCCCGCCGTTCCACATGAGCCGTCACCTCTGGGAACTTTATCTGACGCTGACAGACTCGCCGTCAGAGTCCTGCGGCCGACAGATGTGTTTATTAGAAAGTGAAATCCGGATCCTTCAGTGTGGATGTAGGGTAATCCAACAGGAGGAGACGACGCTAAAGCCCCACTAACACACAACTCACACTCATGCACCTTTAGAACTAATACGCAGAGTTTTTTTCTCCTGTTCTTTTTTTTTTTTTTCCACTTGTTCAGCTGGAATTGAAGGTGTCATGTGGTTACAATCCCATAATACACTGTGGTTTTGAAGGACAACTTGAAGACTCATTGGTGAAGGTGACAAAGATAATTTTTTATGCTCGACTTATTTCTGCTTGTTGTATTTTTGCACTAGTTACTTTTTAATCATTAATTTTCAACTTTCTACTATTAACCCTCCGGTACCCCGTCCAGCAAGGCCCTTATTTTGTTGATTATTATTTATTTTATTTAGTATTTCATTAGATTTTGTTCATTTTTTGCTTATTTTCTCTATGTTACTTATTATATTGTAAATTTTCTTACTTGTTTTTGTTAATTTTGTTAATTTTATTAATTATTACCCAGCCCCCAAAGTGGTTTGTTTGTTTGTTTCACACTACAGCAGCAAAACTATTGGTTGAATTCATACCAAATTGGGTTTATAGATTGCCAGGTACCCAAAATAGATGTGATTACATTTTTGTGAAAAGTAGGTCAAAGTTCAAATCTTTTATGAACTTTTTATTCCTTTTTTTCTCCATTTACTTATAGTGGGTGAAATTTCAAATGTCTATAAAAACATCTATTTTGTTTCAGTTTACTTCAAACTTGCCACATATATAGAGGCAGTTGATATGCTGACATCAGCTGGATCAATGCCAATATTTGTTTTTTGTTTATTTGTTTGTTTGCTTGTTTGTTTGTTTGTTTTGATGATGTCTAAGTGATCATTATGTGTATTTTTACGTTTTTAATTTCTAGCGAACAAGTGATGTATTAATGTTGGCTGTTTTATGTCTTGTTTCTGTCACCTGCCTAAGGACTGCAGATGAAAAATAGTTATTTTTACTAATTCTGGCAAATTTACATGGGTGTATTTTTTATACAGCAAGATTCATAAATATACATGGTCCCTATTAAATAAATCAATATATTAAAAAATAAAAATTAGCTAAAATACATTTGAGGGGCAGGGTTTGTTGTGCCTGGAACCACTTGTTTTATTTATTTATTTATTTTTCATTTTTGTATGTGTCCATCCACTGTCACTGATCCAGCTCCATGGGTTTTACTGGTGAATCAATGTTGTAGAAGATGACGGTGTTTCCACGGTAACTACGGAGCCTCTGAACGTCCAAATGGGTCATATCTGATGACCATGAACAGATGAATAACTGTATTTTACACCAATTATTGACATGTATTGATAGAATTAATGGATCAGCAGGTATTAAACAGTAGATGGTTTTGGTTGTCAGTGTATTTTTGGGTTTTATGGGTTTAGAAGAGGCAGAAATGGAGGCTGTGTTCTGTGAGGTGGATTTTTGTTTCATTTCTTTGTTGAGTCTTGCAAATATGGCCTCCACTGCCTTCAAGATGCACAAATTGACATTGCATCTATTTCCAGACTGCACAAATATGGGCAAAATGGAGCCATAGTAACAGACAAAAGGTTCAGTCCATATCTGTGCTTAACTCTGCGCATAAATGAGCTGTTTTTCGCTGCAGGGTCCATTAGTGGAGCTTCACATCTGAGCTTTTGAACATGTTCCCCATGTGCCATGATTCTCCACCTCTATATATGAGTGCATGTAATAACAATATGTTCGCAATAAGTGTGAGTGTTTGTGTGTCCGTGGCCTTGATGCATGCTGACAGTGAGAAAGGAGAAATTAATAACTCCTTCCTGCAAGTCATGATGAGATCTGACACGACTCCCATCGTTATTAAGTCCTCCTCTGCCACCGCAGCTCCACATCTGCACTGCGGATCCAGCCTTTAACATACCACCATTAAAACTGTCCATTTCATCAACAGATAAGTCAGTTTTTGTTTGTTTTCAGCGGATTTTCACATGTAAGAAATAAAAAAAAAACAGCCCTTAAGCCTCTACTTGCATGGATTTAAATGTAATCATCTGAAAACTTTGACATTAAATACAAAAAGCTGATTTTTATTGACTAAAAATAGGACCAACTTCCCTGTATATCAGCGTCATGTTCTATCTGAATCAATCCCCAGTTGAATGTATGAGGTTGTCAGGTTCTGTTCTATGTTCCAGTTCTGTGGTCTGGATGCACATCAATCTAACTATAGAAGTGGGTGGGACTTTCACTGGAGGAGAATTCAACTCATCCAATCAAAGTCCATATATGACTTCTATCAGTGATCAGTAGGAACTATATTGATATCTGGAACCATTTACATATTATAAACCATCAAAATATGGACCATTATAAATAAAGGCCAATTTTCAATATTTCAAAAAATTTGCAAAAAAGTCCAAAATCAACATTTCTCAAAACTGTGAAAAATTTTGTAGACAATGTCCCACGGAAAATACATAAATAATTTTAAATGAATCTGACCAGTAGTTTCAGAGAAGAAGATTGTTGAAATTTACACTAGAATCTAGAGTTTGACCCTTCAAGGTCACTCAAGGTCAAAGGTCATGGATCCAAATGAAAGTCCATATATGACTTCTATCAGTGATCTATAATAAAAATTTGCCAAAAGTACCAAAATCTAAATTTCTCCAAACCGTAAACAAATTTTGTAGACATTGTCCACAGGAAGATGCATATACAATTTGAAATTAATCTGACCAGTAGTTTCAGAGTAGAAGATTTTTTAAACTTAGACTAGAATCTAGAGTTTGACCCCTTAAAGGTCACTTAAGGTCAAAGGTCATGGATCCAAATGAAAGTCTATATATGACTTCTATCAGTTATCAATAATAACTATATTGATATCTGTAACCATGTACATGTTATAAACCATCAAAATATGGACCATTAGAAGTAAAAGGTAATTTTTAATATTTGTCAAAAAATTTGTCAAAAATTCAAAAATAAAAATTTCTCGAAACTGAAAAAATTTTGTAGACATTGTCCCAAGGAAGATACAATTTGAAATGAATGCGACCAGTAGTTTCAGAGAAGAGGTTTGTTGAAATCTAGACTAGAATCTAGAGTTTGACCCCTTAAAGGTCACTCAAGGTCAAAGGTCATGAACCCAAATAAAAGTCCATATCTGACTTGCTATCAGTGATCAACAGGAACTATATTGATATCTGTAACCATTTACATGTTATAAACCATTAAAACATGAACTGTTGAAAGTAAAAGGTAAATTTTTGATACTTCAAAAAAAATAAAATAAAAAAATAAAAATTTCTCAAAACTGTGAATAGATTTTGTAGGCATTGTCTGATGGACAATACATAAAAAATGGAAATTAATCCGACCAGTCATTTAGGAAAAGAAGATTGTTGAAATGTAGATGTTGTTGACCTTGAGTTTGACCCTTCAAGGTCACTGAAGGTCAAAGGTCATGGATCCATATGAAAGTTCATATGACTTCCTATCAGAGCTCAAAAGTAACTATATCAATATCTGTAACTATTTGCATGTTAGAAACCATGAAAATATGGACCATTAAAAGTAAAAGCAAATTTTAATATTTCAAAGATTTTTCAAAAAAATTCTCATAATAAAAATTTCTCAAAACTGTGAAAAAAAAATTTGTAGACATTGTCCCAAGGAACAATCATAAAAATTTTTAAATGAATCCGACCATGAGTTTCAGAGAAGACGATTGTTGAAATCTAGACATTGGTGACCTTCTGTTTGACCCTTCAAGGTCACTCAAGGTCAAAGGTCATGGATCCATATGAAAGTCCACATGTGACTTCCTATCAGTGATCAATAGGATCTATATTGATATATGTAACCATTTACATGTTGTAAACGATCAAAATATGGACCATTAAAAGTAAAAGCAATTTTTTTATATTTAAAAAATTCATCAAAAATCTAAATTTGTCCAAACCGAACAGACTTTGGACATTGTCCCTATGTGGATACATATATAAGTTAAAACCTCCATCCCTTAAGCTTCGACTTACATGGATTTAAGTGTAATCATTTGAGAACTTGGACCTAAAGCTGATTTTCATTGAATAAAAACATCATCTCTAATCATGTTAAAAAAAAAAAAGAATAAAAAGACCATCTAGGACAATCCTTCAATACATGACATGAAAACACACTCCGAGTACCAAACGCCTGATTCCTGTGATGATCTGGGATTATTTTAGGAAGAGAAAACCAACAACTGAGCAGAATTTTGGCAGTGCATTATTAGTGTGTAGGCAGTGACATGATTCCAAACTGACAAACATATTCACACAGCACATTTTACAGTGGAAACAACTTCTGATCAGAGACAAAGATGGAGAAATGACTGACTGAGCACATTTTAACGGACAAATCTGATCAATAAATACAGAAGAATTCAGTTATTCATATGGTTCTAATGTTATCACTTTAAATAATTGCTGTATTTAACCAGTTTTCTGTTCATTTTGACTGAAATTATCAACTGAAAAAAAGCAATAATTGTTTTTGAGCAGTAGGTGTTCATTATAATTCTATATGGTCATCTCTTGTTTTTGCATAAATGTGTAAATAATGAGAATGAAGTCCATCTGGTGATGCTGTTAAATATGGAATCTGAAATATAAACGAACTGCAAATTAAACTCAAATCTCCAAAATTGAACCTGTTATTAAATGTTTTGTGTATTTGTAGATCCACTGTGATCTGTAAGCAATAATAGTCCATGTGTAAATGATAAACTGAGGCAGAATATTGGTAAAATCGCACTTATTTTTCATGTTATTTGTTCATGTTATTCACATGTTTAAAGGAGAGTTTGTAGACGTAAACATTTTCAGAATGCAATTTTACTTTTTTCACCTAAAAGTTTATATTTGTCATTATTTCTAGCTTATTCTGATAGTATTTTACTGGTCTGACCCACTTCAGATCATATTCATCTGTATGTGGAGCCTGAACTAAAATGATTTGAACACCATTGGTTGTGAATGTCTTCACTGTAATTTTTGAACTTTGTAAATTCATCCCATGGGTCAGTTTGGGTCCACAGGTCGCATGTTTGACACCCCTACTCTAAACCTAATCAGACTAGTGTCAGACTCAGGGGTTTTATGATTGGTCTCAGATCATGTGACTGACCTGTTGTATTCACGTATCTGTTACCCTTTATGTTTGCATGTTGGGGTTAGGGTTAGGGTTGTGGTTGGTACTCACCCCCTCCGCCTTGTCCTCGGTGTTGGCCAACATCTCCTGCAGCGCTCGCACTGACAGAGACTGTTCCAACACAAACGTACAGATGGACAGATCTGGAGGCACATTCTGAAAAACACACACATATATGATGGACAGGCCATTATTTATAGAATAGAATAGAATAGAATAGAATAGAATAGAATAGAATAGAATAGAATAGAATAGAATAGAATAGCATGGAATAGAAAATAATAGCATGGAATAGAATAGCATAACACAAAATAAAATAGAACAGAATAGAAAATAATAGAATAGTATAGCATAAAATAGAATAGAAAATAATAGATTAGCATACCATAGAATAGAAAAGAATAGAATAGAAAATAATAGAATAGCATAGCATAGCATAGCATAGAATAGAATAGAATACAAAAGAATAGCACTGAATAACATAGCATAGAATAAAATAGAACAGAAATTAATAGCATAGCATAGAATAAAATAGAATAGAAAATAATAGCATAGCATTGCATAGTATAGAATAGAATAGAATAGAATAGAATAGAATAGAATAGAATAGAAGAGACTAGACTAGACTAGACTAGACTAGACTAGACTAGAATAGAATAGAATAGAATAGAATAGAATAGAATAAAAGCTCTGTTTCTGTTTTGCAGTAGATTCTTACAGTGCTAATTAAAGACTATAAAACTATTACACAAAATTTTACTGTAAATAAATATTGAAAATATACAGAAGTACAAAGAACTGAAATATAGAAAAGCCTGACTCTGTTCCGCAGATAGAGGACATACACATTCACTATATAAAATACAGATATGAGGTAATCAAAGGTCAAAGACAGTGGTGTGACGGACAGGCCGTGGTTTCCAGCTGACACTGGCCTTCATCTGCACTCACACATTTTTCCAGTGGAGTTGCTGAGCTCAGTGTTCAGAGTGGAACTGTATTTACAGGATGTAATCCACAGCACGGATTAGTCACTACACAAATTATACAGCTGAGTAAACAAACACAACACAGCGCCAGCGTCTTCAGGACATTCTGTAGAGCGCCGTTCATTGGCTGGATGACAGATGAGCATGTTCTGTCACTGTGGAAAAGCTCAGACAGGTTGAACTTTCCTCTGCTGAAGGAGATTTGAGGAACAAATACCGCAGGATTATGAGTGGACGTTGGCTGGATGTGGAGGTTCGGGGTTCAACAGTCTGTGGGTCTGCTACTGGAGGATTTAACCCCTATGTTCATAGAATAGAATAGAATAGAATAGAATAGAATAGAATAGAAGACTATGTGTGGACGTTGGCTGGATGTGGAGGTTCGGGGTTCAACAGTCTGTGGGTCTGCTACTGGAGGATTTAACCCCTATGTTCATAGAATAGAATAGAATAGAATAGAATAGAATAGAATAGAATAGAAGACTATGTGTGGACGTTGGCTGGATGTGGAGGTTCGGGGTTCAACAGTCTGTGGGTCTGCTACTGGAGGATTTAACCCCTATGTTCATAGAATAGAATAGAATAGAATAGAATAGAATAGAATAGAATAGAATAGAATAGAATAGAAGACTATGTGTGGACGTTGGCTGGATGTGGAGGTTCGGGGTTCAACAGTCTGTGGGTCTGCTACTGGAGGATTTAACCCCTATGTTCATAGAATAGAATAGAATAGAATAGAATAGAATAGAATAGAATAGAATAGAAGACTATGTGTGGACGTTGGCTGGATGTGGAGGTTCGGGGTTCAACAGTCTGTGGGTCTGCTACTGGAGGATTTAACCCCTATGTTCATAGAATAGAATAGAATAGAATAGAATAGAATAGAATAGAATAGAAGACTATGTGTGGACGTTGGCTGGATGTGGAGGTTCAGGGTTCAACAGTCTGTGTATCTGGGACTGGAGGAGTTTAACCCCCTAAGTTTAACACAAATATATGCACTTCATATGAGTATGAGGACTTCTATAGAATAGAATAGAATAGAATAGAACTGACTAGACTAGACTAGAATAGAACAGAATAGAGTAGCATAGCATAGAATAGCATAGCATAGCATTGAATAGAATAGAATAGAATAGAATAGAATAGAATAGAATAGAATAGAATAGCATACAATACAATATAATACAATAGACCAGAATAGCATACAATAGAATAGCATTGAATAGCATAGAATAGAATAAAATTGAATAGAATAGAAAATAATAGAATAGCATAGCATAGAATAGAATAGACTAGACTAGAACAGAACAGAACACAATAAAATACAATAGAACATAATAGCATGGAATAGAATAGCATTGAAAAGCATCGCATAGAATAAAATAGAATAGAAAATAATAGAATAGCATAAAAAAAGAATAGAATAGCATATAATGGAATAGAATAGAATCTGTTTCTTTTTTGCTGTAGATTCTTACAGTGCTAATTACAGACTGTAAAAAACCAAATCAGCCAAAGGTTTACTGTAAATATATATTGAAACTAGAAGCACTCGTAGAGTGCAGACCAGATCAGTGCCCCCCCCGATCACCACCAAAATTTAATCATTTGCTTCTTGTGCCAGTATCAACATTTCCTGACATTTTCATCCAAATCCATCTTTAACTTTTTGAGTTATCTTACACACGGACAGACAGACAGACAAAAAAACAGACAGACAGACAAAGAAACAGACAGACAGACAAACAAACGGACAGACAGACAAAAAAACAGACAGACAGACAAACCAATGCCGGCAAAAATATAACCTCCTTGGCGGAGGTAAATATACAGAACTACAAAGAACTACTGAAATATAGACAAGGCCAACTCTGTTCCACAGACAGAATATATGCATTCAACATATAAAGGATGGATATAAGTTAATAAAAGGTCAAACACAGTCATGATAAGTTAAAAGACACAAGACAAAAACAATTACAATGATACAAGATGAAAATTATGTAAAAGTTATAGCAATGAAAAGAAAAATGAATGAAATTAAAACTATAAACAAGACCAAATAAAAACTCACAACAAAAGAAAACTGGGTCGAAGACCAAAGAAAATGAAAACAATATTAAAAAATATAACAGACACAGACGATGATAACAATGATATTAAACACATTACAAGACAAACACTGACATATAAGATGTAATAAGATGAAAACACTGTAAATATCCACCTGTTGGATATAAAACCTGACCTAAATCCTGCTCCTCTGCTGGTGTATTTTGGTTTTTCCCACTCATTCGTCACCTTTCTGCGCTGATATTAGACATAAGGTATAAATAGTTGTTCCGTATGAATCTTACATCATTACCTTGGAGTTGGAGATGGACTCGAGGAAGCAGAGTCTGTTTCCGAAGCCTTCAGCAGCCAGACACAGCTTCTGTTGTTCTTTATGGATGGTGGCTGAACACTGCAGGACCACCTCATCATCCTGGACACACACAAAAAACAACACAAACACACCATTATACTTCAAGTTATTAACCCACGGCACGACAGTAATGAGAAAGACTGGGAAAATAAAGCTCATAGGGATTATTACAGCGACAAAACACATGTAGATGAAGACAAAGCTTACAATGTTACTATGCTAGCTGCTAGATAAGCTAGCTACTTAGCACCTAGCCTAAAAATGTAAATACAGTGAGTCAGAAAGTAAATAAAGTACACTGAAGCGGGAAATAACAGGAGAATACAGTGTACACATAATAAATTAAGGTGAAAGTGGATAAAATTCTAACTAAATACAGTATGTGACAGTGTTTTGTTGAAGACTGAACAGCCATATCCTGGACACACACAAAAAAAAACAACACAAACACACAATTACACTTCAATTCAGTAACCCACGGCAATACAGTAACGAGAAACACTAAGAAAATAAAGCTTATAGGGATTATTATAATGACAAAACACATGTAGATGAAGACAATATATTACCGTGCTAGATGCTAGATTAGCTAGCTACTGTATGTAGCACCTAGCCTAAAAATGTAAATACAGTGAGTTAGAAAGTAAATAAAGTTCATTGAAGCTGGAAATAACAGGAGAATACAGTGTACTCACAATAAATTCAGGTGAAAGTGTATAAAATTCTAACTAAATACAGTATGTGAGAGTACCTGTTTTCCCAATGACCCTCAAACTGTGTGAAGAAAACTTGCGCATAAAAATTTACCTAATGGAAAAATGACAATTTCACTAAAACTCTTGTTTTTCAATTAAAAGTTTTTGCGCTGGCAAGAGGTGGTTTTTCAGGTGTAGCACGAATGGTATATCATGCAAAACTGCAATGGAAAGACCTTTTACCACAACTAGAGTCAGGTGAATTTAAAAAAAAAAAAAAAACGGATTTTGACAAACGTTACAACAAATGAAGAAGAGTTTTAAAAGAAACATGGTATGTGTGGACACACCAGGAAACCCAATGATTTTTTAAATTTAGTACGGGGTAATATATAATAATGAATATATCTGTAAATCAACACCATATTTATGTTTGTCACCATGTTTATGGAATGACTTCTCGTGTCATCTCACAATAATAAATAAACAAATCATCGCATTTGTGATTTAATGGAAAAATTGACATTATGCACTTCTGTTTTTTCGACATTTAGTAAATTTCAGTAAAGTTTTGCGCGTAAAGTTTTGTTCAATCGAAAAGCAACTAGTGTTTGTTTGAAGACTGAACAGCCATATCTGAAAAAACTAGCATCAAGCTAACATTTTAGGAAAAAAAAAAGGTTAATTTAAGGACCGTAAAAGGCAGTCGTCAGTTCCAAAACAGGGTAAAAGTCATGAAAAAAACATGCAACATATGTCAGAAAAGTCAGGGAAAAAAAAACAGTCAGTTTTTTCATTTTCTTGAGCTAACTGAGCTGAGGTTATCTTGCGGAAGCTTCTTATTTGACATTTTCCTCGGGACTTTTTTTAAGTTTAAAATGAAAAATGCAATGAAATGACCATATTTGGACAAAAGGGTGGAGGAGGCGGTAAACTTTGCTATGCTAATTGCTAACCAACTGTAAACACCAACCACATTTCTTACACACATACACTAAAAACTCCAAATAACTTCAGTTGCTGTATGTGGCGCTAACTGCACTAACTAGTGGGCTAATTAAGAGCTAAGCTAATGCATTTATCCACTAAACAAAGCACCACAGGTTTGTCTTCTTTCTCTTATCTATTTTATTTTACTTTTTTTGTTCATTTAATGTGGGCAGTGCGTTGTTTTATTGAGCTTTTAGCTGATGTCCTTCTAACAAGCGCCATGTAGCGTTACCATGGCAACACAGACAGAACTGTAGTGGATACTAGTGTACTATAATTTCACTGGGTTACAGTTATAGATACGTTTACTTCCTGTATCAATGTCACAAACAAGAAATTATCTACAAGTTGTCCATTTTATTATGTGACTCTATGGCGCCCCAAGTGGGTATTCAAGGAACTGCAGATTTTGGCATTTTCACCTAAACACAGGAGTTTAATACTCTGTAAAAACTGTCTTTTACAAAATTAAATGTGTTAGATGTTTAAAATAATATGTATGGTTCTAAAGATAGTGTGATGAGAAGCTGAAAGACTTACAACAGTTCAGGAATTAAAAAAAAAAAAAAAAGAACAAAATAAACCAAGAAACTATATAAGTAAGAGGAATAAGGACAAACTGTGAAATTATGTATAAATACAAATGCAGATTTGTAAAATAATCAAGTGTATCTCTCATTTAGTATTAAATAATACGATTCAGAACCTTTATGTATCCATAGATACTAGTTTTTGACACTTCATTCTGGTTCACTATCCTGTTTTAGGTTCTATTTTGGTCTAAGTCGTGTTTTTTCCAGGATCATATTTGTACAATTTCCCATCGTGTGATGATATTGATGTCACTTTTCCTTCAAATAAACAGGAACCCAGGCCTGTTCAGTGTCGACGAGGCCAATATCGGTTCCATTCGCTTCATTTCATGCACTTTAATCAGGAGTTAGATTAAGACGGACAAGCGAACGCCAGCATTTCAGCACACACACACACACACACACTCAGAGGCAGTGTAGAGAATCAGTGTGTCCTAAGCTATCATGTGCCCATGATAAGCTCCTTATCAGTCAGACAGACAGTAACAGTGCTTCAACATGTCCTGCATCTGATGGTTACAATCAATTAATATGTGTGTCTGCTCATATGACAAACGACAGATAATTCCACCGTTACTGATCTGACAACCATGTTCATCCGTCTGCTTTGAACTCTGGAGACTCACAATGTACTCAAGTTCACAGAAAAAACACATGCACAAATACTGACGACATCCAACGGTTTCTTAAAGTTATATTTAGAGGTTTTGAGGCTGTAGGAAGTGGCCATATTTGGACAAAAGGGGCGGAGCATTAGGTGTTGTTCAATTGTTCATTTGTATTTTATATACAGAAAAAACGGATGCAAGTGTTTACATCATCCATCCATGTCTGAGCTGCAGTTCTGAAAGTGGTAGTTTCTGTTCTGGCTGTAGAAAGTGACCATATATGGACAAAAGGGGGCGGGACATGAATCTTGGAAAAATTATATGAGTATGAAATGTAAAAATGGTTCAGTTCTTATTAAATGAAAGCTGCTCATTGACATGTATGCCCAAAAAAGGGTCTGGTCTTCATGTTAATATTATCAGTACGTATGTGGATGAGTGTGTCACCCAAGGCCCCACCCACGCCTTCCTATATGGACCAATTGGAGCTCAAAATATACAGTGCAGGGATGTTGTGGATATTTAAACCTCCTTTTTTTGGGGGGGGGGGGGGCTTTGAATTTATTTACATATTTATAATTCATTCATTATCTTATATACAGAAAAAACAGATGCACAAGTGTGTTGTTGGAAGTGACCATATATGGACAATGGAGGTGGAGCATGAGTCATGGAAGTATGATTTGAGTATGACATGTAAAAATGGTTCGGTTCTTAAAGTAAAGCTGCTCATTGACATTTACGCCTTAAAAAATGTCTTTCTTCCACATTTTTCTTTATTATTATTATTATTATTATTATTATTATTATTATTATTATTATTATGAATATTAATAAACACCTAGATGAGTGCATCACCCAATGCCCCGCCCACTCCTCTCCAGGTGTAAATATGCCAGATTATAGTAAAAAGGCTGAGGACCTAAATGATCTAAAACTCTTAAAAACCTCAGTTTTATAGAAACCAATGATTTTAAAAAAAGAGTAATTTCCTTTTTTTTTGTGGCTGTAGATGTCAAATAAGTCATTTACATCTCCTTTATCATTGCTCTGTGAGGAGGAGATGCTTCCTTTTTGGCCTCAGGAGATTTTTTTTCTTTTTAAATACCATTACCACTAATAATAATAATAATAATAATAATAATAATAATAATGATAGTTCACAGAATCAGGACAAGATCAATAAACAATACAACAATAACATAAACATTATATACAAGAAAAGCACTTGGAGAGCGCAGACCTCTGCCAAGACAGATCTACCCCCACCCCCCCACCCTCACCGGATCACCACCAAAATTGAACCATTTCTTCCTTGTGCCGGTATCAACATTTACTGAAAATTTCATGAAAATCCGTCCATAACTTTTTGAGTTATCTTGCTAACAAACAAACACGCATGCAAACACACAAAACAAAGTGATGACAATACCTCCTGGCAGAGGTAATGAGATTCTACTTTAAACAATGGCTAAGTTTATGTTTTTTCGTTGCAGTACCATAAGTGGCCACTGGGGGATTTGCACATGTGTCTCATATCTAATTCTGTTCATGTGACAGAGCCATCTCCGGGGCATTATGGGTAAGCTAATGCTAAATGCAAGCTTACTGACTAACATGCATTTGCATAACACACCATGTTTCAGTTTTTTTTTTTAATGTGATCTATATATAACGGAGATGATTTATCGGGAAAAAAATGTGTTTTATTAAATAAACAGAAGCTCTGTGAGTCTGACTCAGCTGTCAATCACACCTGTCAATCAAAGCTGGACTCAGCAGACACTAAAGCTTCTACTGGACCTGAGATCTGAGTATACATTTAGAGATGGACCAGGTCATTTATTACAGAATCCAAATAAGACAGATGGGACTAGTTAGTGGTGAAGGTGAATGTTCTGGGTTTAGACTCAACATGGAGCTGCTCAGTGTCTGTTTGTAGATGAAAATGTCTGATAAAATGGACCTTATCTGCTGTGGGAGACGCCTCAGAGTGGCGGATATTAAAGAAAAGGACACCGTTTTGGGAGTGAGAAGGTGAAACTGCTCCACTGGGTTTAATAAATGTGAAGCTGCAGCGGTCGACGTATAAAATAAACAAAAAAACACAAAAACGTACATGTCCATCTCACAACTATGTCGATTTTCTGAGGTTTATCGTGTCCTGTGTCCAGAGACAGTATGACTTAAGAGATGCAACAAAACAAAAATGTGTTAAAAAAAAAAAAAAAGATGCAACAAAATGAAAATCAAGTAAAAGATGCATGAAAATAAAAATGTAATATCAGGAAGTAATATGACAAAAATGACTTACTGCTACATTTTTATGCTGGATTTCACAACATAAAACTAAATTAAATAGAATGCGTTCTTATTCCATGAGTTTAAACCATTAAAACGTATGCATTAGCTGACACTGTGACCAAAATAAATCCTAAAATCCAAAGAAATAAGTCATAAATCAAAATAAACGTAGGTATTTCACCATAAAAATATATACACACACACACACACACACACACAGAGACAGACAGAATAAAATAAAACTGCAAAGCACTAAAACATACTGTAAATTAAGTAGAATATTTACAAAATTAGACTTAAACTTAAAAAAATAAGTCATGAATTTCCACAGATCTACATTTTTACTGACTCAAAACAATGAATATCTGTTTTTTGTTTATTTTTATGTTAACTTTGTTCTTCTTACGTCTTACTATTTTAATATTGTTACACATTTGACATCATCTTTGTTTTTCGAAGTCGATTCTTGTTGCTCATTGTGAGATCTCTGCTCTACATTTCACTCGCCAACATTTGGAAAAATAAATTCACACATCATATTATTGTGATTTATTTTCCTCTATAAATTTGTGATCCAATAAAAACAGCTTGGCAACGTATTTTAGATCCTACCACAGATTTACTGTATTATATTTACTTATTATTTACCATCACACATGTATAATAATGTCCCGGAAAATATGTTAATTTCAAGCCATTTTCCATCTGGTAACACTTTTTTACAGTGAAAGAATTTACTAGAAATGACAAAAATAGTTCTAATGTCCCTGTACGTCAGAGTCATGTTCTATCTGAATCAGTCCCAGTTGAAATGTGTGAGGTTGTTCAGGTTCTGTTCTATGCTCCAGTCCTGGTTCTGTTCTATGTTCCAGTCCTGTGTTCTGGATGCAGATCAATCCAACTATAGAAGTGGGCGGGACTTTCACTGGAGGAGAACTCAACTAACTCAATCACAGTCCATATATGACTTCAATCAGTGATCAATAGGAACTAGACTGATATCTGGAACCATTTATATGTTCTAAACCATCAAAATATGGACCATTATGAGTAAAGACACATTTATAATGATTGAAAAATTCATAAAAAAAATTCAAAATTTATCCAAACTGTGAACAAATTTTGCTGACACTGTCCTACTGAAGATACTTATAAAATTTGAAAAGAGTCCGTCCAGTAGTACAGAGAAGAAAATGTTATAATGAAGAGGACGATGACAAAGACACCAACGACACAGACACCAATGATGACAACGAAGATGAAGGCAACAGTGATGTAGATGATGACGTCAATGATGAACACGACAACAATGAAGACGACAACCAAGAAGACAACAATGAGGACAAAGACAACAGAGAAGACAGCGATGAAGAAAACTATGAAGACAACAACGACAAAGATGATGAGACGACAACGATGAAGAAGGCAACGATGAAGAAGGCAACGATGGAAGACAAAAAACATGATGAAGACGACGACAAAGATAACGTAGACGACAATGACGAAGACGGCAATGACAAAGATGACGAAGACAACAATGATGAGGACGACAACAAAGAGCACAAAGATGACAATGATAAAGAAGACAACAATGAAGACAACGACAAAGATGAAACAGACGACAATGATGAGGACGACAAAGATGACCACGATGAAGACAACAACAAAGATGAGGAAGATGACAACAATGAAGAAGAAGACAACGATGAAGAGGACAACAACAAAGAGGACAATGACAACGATGAAGATGACAAAGATGATGAAGAGGACAACAATGATGAAGACGACAATGATGAAGAGGACACAATGATGAAGGCGACAACGAAGAAGATGCAACAATGATGAAGACGACAACAAAGAAGATGACAACGATGATGAAGACGACAACGGCTGAAGACAACAACGAAGAAGACGACAACGATGAAGATGACAACAATGATGAAGACGACAACGATGATGAAGACGACAACGAAGAAGACAACAACGAAGAAGAGACAACGAAGAAGAGGACAACGATGATGAAGATGACAACAATGAAGAGGACAACGACAAACATGACGAAGACGACAACGATGAAGACGACACAGCGCCTTCCATCAGCTTTTGAGCTAAAACCTGAGATTCATCTAAAAAAATCATGAGTCCAGTTATAAATAAAGCACTGATTGATGTTATTATTGCACTAAAAACATCAAAAATGCAAAGAAACATTTTTTCCTGGATTTTCCTCTCAGTGGTTCAGTGTCAGACATTAAAGGCTGATGAGGACGCTGTGTGGTTTCATCCAAACAAAACCTTAAATCCAGCAGGTTCATCACCTTCCACGGCTGTAAAACCAGTCCAGCTCTGACACACGCTGGACATTCTACTGTGGATGATTATTTCATGCGGTGCAGCACCTTCTCCTGTGTGGTTTAGTGGCCGTGCACGTCTACGCTCTGACTTATTCATAAAGCAGATGGAAGAACCAGGTCCTGCTGGAAAGCCTCGTCATCATGTGGTGGGTGGAGGAAGCAGCTCCGACCTGCAGGTTCTGTTCTGAAAGCCAACAGAACCTGCAGGAAACTGGGCTGGATGTGACGGGACGCACCGGTAAACAAGTCAACAAGTCAACAAGTCTGGTGTTTCCTCACCATGAAAACAATAATAAAACCTGGAGCATCTGTAACCATAAAAACCCAAACATCCACCACCGACCACAACCATCGACTGATCTAAACTGTTTAACACCTGCCGATCCAATAATCTGATCAATATGTGTAAATAACTGGTGTAAAATGCAGTTGTACCTCAATTATTCATAGGATAAAATGGATAAAAATCTGTAAATGAGAATAACATGAGCAAAATACATGAAAAATAAGGAAAAATGAACCAAAAAGCCTTGAAATATGGTGTAAAAGGGAACAATTACCTCTAAAATGTTGAAAAAATGAGTAAAATACTTGAAAAACTAGCAGAGTTCATGATTTCATACCATCCAGAACCCTAAAAAACCAGAACCATCTACTGATCTAAACTATTTCATAACTGTTAATCCACTAAATCTATCATACATGTAAATAATTGGTGTAAAATACAGTTCTTCATTTTTTCATGGTCATCAGATATGACCCATTTGGACGTTCAGAGGCTCCATAGTTACCATGGAAACACTGTCATCTTCTACAACATTGATTCACCAGTAAAACCCATGGAGTTGGATCAGTGACAGTGGATGGAAACACTGGGTTTATTAAACAGTAAATAAAATGAATGAAAATGGTACAAAATATTAAACCAAATAAACAAGAAAAGCACTCGGACAGTGCAGACCTCTGCCAGACAGATCGGGCATAATAATGACTGAAATGTAGATTTTTAAAAAATTAAATAAATAAAAAGTAAAAGAGCAAGAAAAGGAACAAAACAGCCAAAGTAACAAAATGAATAAAAAAAACATGATGAAAAATAATAAGCAGGGTGAGCAAAATAAAACCACAAACTGAAAAAAAAGAAGAAAAATAATAAATCCATGGAGTTGGATCAATGACAGTGGATGGACACACTGGGTTTAATGTTCAGTTATTAATATATTTCACTGAAAAAGTCACATTTTCTTCAGCAAAATACTTAAAAAGTAGGGGTAATGAACTAAAAAGCCTTGAAATATGGCATAAAAGTGAACAATTACCTCTAAAATGATGAAATGAGTAAAATACTTGGAAAACTAGCAGAGTTCATCATTTCATACCATCCAGAACCCTGTATTCAGTCTGTTAGAGGTGGAACATTTAAAATTAGAGTCATAGATAAAAGAAATGGTGACAGAAAATAATAAAAACCATCTCTGAGGCATTTTGGAAGCAAAGCTAACAATTTAACCTATACTAACCAATGTAATGATATTTATCCCATAATATAAAACTATATTCTGACATTAGTCATTATTGTTTTATACCCCAGACTCCTGTTAGAAAAGAAACACCTGAATTCACTGTGTCCACATACTTTTGTCCACATAAAATAATAATAATAATAATAATAATAATTATTATTATTATTATTATTATTATTATTATTATTATTATTATTACTACTACTATGACATGATAATAATAATAATAATAATAACAATAATAATAATGACGATAATAATAATGATGATAATGAAATTAATAATAATAATAATAATGATGATGATGATGATGATGATAATAATAATTATTATTATTATTATGACAATGATAATAATAATGATGATAATAATAATAACAACAATAATAATAATGACGATAATGATAATGAAATTAATAATAACAATAATAATAATGATGATGATGATAATAATAATAATAATAATAATAATAATAATAATAGTGTATTTACAGACTTGTGGTTCTTTATATAAACAGATCATATTTGGTTCCTCGTTCTGCCTCAGATTCTCAGCAGAACCACCTCAGTGGACGGCTTTTCCCTGCAGACCCATTGACCAGTGTGTGCTGCAGTGTTCCTCTGCAGCCTGATGATGATGATGGTGATGATGATGATGCCCCAGATGTGGACGTTCTAGAGGGGTTCTTGGTTCTGGGTTCTGTGCATGGGTCTGTACTAACGCAGCGGTCTGAGGACGTGTGGGCTGAGGGAATACGACAGATACTCGCAGCCATGTAGGGTTTAGTTGGAAACTGGTGTAAAACGTCTTCATGACACTTCTAATGTCTGGCCATCCAGTCCCACTGCCTTCGCCCACTCCCACAGATAACGGGAAGGTAACTCACATCATATCTACTGAGCCGATCACTAACAGGAATAAGCCTGGGTGTCATTTATGACGGTCCCCACACACACTTTCAGACGATGTGGGGAGGTCTGGTGTCTGTCAGAGGACGTTTGCATTCCAGCCTTCTATGGAGATAGAAGAGAGAGAGAGAGAGTGTCCACAGGAATCTATGGGGACGAGTGGACGAGTGGACGAACAGAAGTATGATGAATACCAGCGAGGGATTAGTGTTTTACGACACTGAAATTGGAGTCAGTTTTATTGTCAAAAATACTTATGATAGATTACAGCAACAAAATGAATGGAACTATCACTAAAAGGAAGCCAAAATGAAGAAAATAAAAAATAGAATGGACAAAACTGAATAATAAATACAAAATAATAACAAAAAATGGACAAAAATATGATAAAAAACAATCAAAAAATGAACAAAAATAAAGTAAACTGAACAAGAACCAAGTAATAATGAACAAAATAATCAAAAAAATGCCCAAAATATAATTAAAAACAAAAAAGGAACAAAAATAAAAAGTGAAATGAACAAAACTGAATAATAAATGAACAAAATAATCTGAAAATGAATGAAATGTAATAAAAAACCAAACAAAAATGAAATAAATAAAAGTAAAATGACCAAAACCAAATAATAACTAACAAAATAAAAAAAAGAACAAAATATAATTAAAAACAAACAAAAATTAACAAAAAAGTAAAATGAACACAACTGAATAATAAAGGAACAAAAATAATCCAAAAATGAACAAAATAAAATAAAAAAACAAACAAAAATGAACAAAATAAAAAGTAAAATGAACAAAACCGAGAATAATGAAATAAAACGAAATAATCCAAAAATGAACAAAACATAATTAAATCCAAAACAAAAATGAACAAATAAAAGTAAAATGAACAAAACTAACAAATGAACAAAATGATCTAAAAAAAATTTACAAAATGTAATGAAAAAAACAAACAAAATGAACAAACGGTCAAGAAAACAAAGAAAACTGAACAAAGTAATCAAGAAATTAAAACACAAGATGAACAAAAAAATTAAGAAAAACAAGCAAAACAGAAGAAAAAATGATAAAAGAATGATTGAAACAAACTAAAAGGAACAAAATACTTAAGAAAAACAAACAAAACAGAGGAAAATGAACAAAGCATAGCAACAACAAATAAAAGTTATCAAGAAAACCAAAAATGAACAAAAAAAAAATGAACAAAAACAAAAAAAAGAACAATGAATGAAATGAATGAAATAATTAAATAAAACAAGCTAAAATGAATATACGTAAGAAAACAGAAAAAAACAGAAGAAAAATTAACAAAACATAACAAAATTGAACAAAAATGAAGAAAATAATGAAGAAAACAAACAAAAATGAACAAAATAAGCAACTGAATAAAGTAATTCACAAAATCAATTAAAAGAAACAGTTTCCACCTATAGTTGCTCAATAATGATGTTTACTCCAGGATTTTTGGTGTTTTTCTGTCCATACTGCTTTTGCTCATGTGAAATTTCATCTCCCTTCTGTCCATTTAAACTCCATTTCCCATGAACACTTGCGCATAAATGAACAAACTGTTGTTTTGCTGCAGCTTCACCATGAGAATCCACATCAGTTGGACTTGTTTTCAGTGTTCCGATTCACAGAAACTGGAGGTTATCAGTAAAACGCTGCAGAATACAACAGACGGGCAAAACGCCGGCGTCTGCGCACAGAAGCGTCGTTTGTTACAATAAATACCAAGAAAGAGTGTGTGTGTGTGTGTGTGTGTGTGTGTGCGGCCGTTTTTCTTTGAACAGCGGCGTCTTGACTTTTCATGTGGGTTTTGTGTTGGAATCAGCGACCAGAATGGCTTCCCTCGCTGGAGAAAAAACGTGGAGTTGGGCTGCATCTGCCCTCCTCCCACTCACACAGAAATAGACAGACATAAATAGCATGTCTTCTATAGTCTATCACCCAGTCATACACACACACACACACATACACACACACACACACACACACACGTACACAAAACCAGAGCACAGGCATAAAAAAAAAAAAAAAAAAAAAAAAAACAAGACTGAAAAAAAGAAAAATCTGTTCTGAAAAAGCACATTAGAGTCAGTCCACCACAGTGGGACTTACACAACAGCTCATTCAACAGCAGCAGTCACTGGAAACATTAAAGATGACCTTCCTGAAATGCTGCAAAGGCTTCTGGGTAATCCAGAGGTAGACTGACAGTAACGGGAAAGAGGAAAACACCTTTAACCTGTTCCATCCATTAGACTGTACGTTCATGATGGTAACGGCATGTGCAGGGTTTGAATGTGTCCTCCATAATCTGAAGACAAAATTAAATCAGTGAAATTAACTAAAATAAGCAACGAAATGAAGAAAAGAGCGACAAAATGTACCCAGTGAGCAGGAAAAATGAGCAAAAAATGGATAATATGAACAAAGAAAATGAGCAAAACAACAGAAGCTTAACAAAATAATGAACAAAATAATGTGAAAAACGAAGAAAATAATGAACAAAATTAACAACATATCAACAAATTAATAAAGAACGAGCAAAATTAACAAAATAATGAGAAAAACAAACAAAATACTAACCAAAATGAACAAAATACGACCAAAATGAACAAAACAATGACAAATTGACAAAATAATGACAAAAATGAACAAAATAAACAAAATGAACAAAAACAACCAACAAAATGAATAAATAACAAGCCAAATAAACCAACTGAACAAATAATGACAAAAACTAACAAAATAATGACCAACAGGAACAAAATAATCAACAAAATTAACAAAATAAAGAGAAAACTGAACAAAATACTGACCAAAATGAACAAAATAGTGACAAAACTGAGCAAAAATAATGTCCATTTCGTTTATATTGACGTGTTCAAGTTAAATCACCGTTGACTTCCTCTTAAATCGATGTTGCTCTTCCTGCCCCGCCTTCCTGCCTTCACTACGAACACGTTAACTCACAACCGCCACCAGGATTTGACGGATTTGGACTTGAACCGTACGAGCGCTGCCAACATTTCCCTGACAGCACGAGTATTACATGGTACAGACTTTGAATGTGTCCTCCATAATCCAAACCCTAAATTAAATCAATGAGATAACTAAAATAAGCAACAAAATGAAGAAAAGAGCGACTGAACGTACACAGTGAGCGGGAAAAAAATGAGTAAAAAATAGATAATATGAAACAAAGAAAATGAGCAAAACAACATAATGAACAAAATGAACAAAATATGAGAAAAACAAGAAACTAATGAACAAAATGAGCAAAATAATGACAAATATTAACAAAATAATGAACAAAATGAACAAAATAACAACAAAATTAATAAAATACCAGGCAAAATTAACAAAATGAGAAAAATGAACAAAATATTGAACCTAAATTAACAAAATAATCACAAAATTAATAAAATAACACGCAAAATTGACTGAATAATGAGAAAAAATAAACAAAATGAACAAAATATGACAGAAAGTGAACAAAATAATGACAAAAAACTAACAAATAATCACCAAAATGAACAAAATAATCAACAAATTAACAAAATACAAGCCAAATAAACAAAATGAACAAAATAATGACAAAAATGAACAAATCATAACCAAAATGAACAAAATTATCAACAAAATGAAGAAAACACAAGCAAATTCACAAAATAATGAGAAAAACACAGAAAATACTGAACAGAATGAACAAAATAAGCACAAAATGAAGAATAGAGTGACTAATTGTACACAGTGAGCAGGAAAAATGAGCAAAACTGGATAATATGAGCAAAGAAATGAGCAAAACAACAGAAACCTTAACAAAATAATGAGCTAATGAACAAAATAATGACAAAGATGGACAAATAAGCAACAAAATGAAGAAAGAGCGACTAAATGTATACAGTGAGAGGGAAAAATTAGCTATTACACCAATTATTGACATGTATTGATAGATTAGTGGATCAGCAGGTATTAAACAGTTCAGATCAGTAGATGGTTTCTGTTTTTTTAGGGTTAACAGACTGAATACAGGGTTCTGGATGGTATGAAATGATGAACTAATTGTTCATTTTAATGACATATTTCAAAGCTTTTCGGTTCATTTTCCCTATTTTTCAAGTATTTTGCTCATTTTCTTCTCATTTTACAGGGTTTTTATACATTTCATCCTATGAATAATTGAGGTAAAACTGCATTTTACATCAATTATTTACATGTATTTCTCTCTCTTTTTTTTTTTTTTAATCATTTTAGAGGTAATTGTTCACTTTTTATATGCCATATTTCAAGGCTTTTTGGTTCAATTTTTCCTTATTTTTTCAAGTATTTTGCTCATTGTATCCTCACTTTACAGGCTTTTATACATTTTATCCTCTGAATAATTGAGGTACAACTGCATTTTACACCAATTATTGACATGTATTGATCAGATTTAGTGGGTCAGTAGTTATTAAACAGTTCAGATCAGTAGATGGTTCTGTTATTTTAGGGTTAACAGACTGAATACAGGGTTCTGGATGGTATGAAATGATGAACTCTGCTAGTTTTTTAAGTATTTAACTTTTTTTTTTTTTTTTTATTTTAGAGGTAATTGTTCACTTTTATGCCATATTTCAAGGCTTTTTGGTTCATTTTCCCTTATTTTTCAAGTATTTTGCTCAATTTATCCTCATTTTACAAGTTTTTATACATTTTATCCTATGAACAATTGAGGTAAAACTGCATTTTACACCAGTTATTGACATGTATGTATTGATCAGATTAGTGGATCAGCAGGTATTAAACAGTATAGGTCAGATTTAGTGGCTCAGTTACAGTTTAGATCAGTAGATGGTTTTGGTCGTCAGTGGATGTTTGGGTCTTTAAGGGTTAAAAACAAACTGTGAGAAAATGTTGGCATTACTACGGCGCTGCACAGGTTTATTTTTGGTGTTTTTGGAAGGCCCTCTATGGGTGGGACACCACAGGGTTAATGGTTGGACACAGCAGAGTTAATCCTATTCCATTTTCATTCCGTCTCTGTTCTCTCTTTACATAAGTGACTGTCGTTACATCACTCAGACCAAACTCAGCCCTTTTTGTGCTGAGTGTGAGCGTCGTCATCGTCAGAGCTGTCAAACACACATTTATTTTTATAAGTACTCCATTCTGTTTCTGTAAAAAGCTCACACTTGGAGCGTGGTGGTGTTATTTTATCTTTAGGCACTGGACCGCCTCCCTAACCCAAGCGGCCCTCATCCTGCCACTCCACCGCCAGTTCACAGCTCCAGCAGATCTGCATAAAGGCTCAGTGGGCTGAAGGTGGAGGAGGAACAGGGGGATCTGCAGCAGGATCTTCACAGGACGATAAAGGGCTCTGCAGGTCTACCAGCCTGACAGACCACACAGGTACAGTTTCCTCAGGCTTTGTGTCTGGAAGAACCTTCACAGTGAATCTACAGGAGGAAACAGGGACGCTAAAGCTGAGTCCATGTCAAATCCTTCAGCTATAAATACGATACGCTGAGTGGAAATAACCCTGTGGTACGGGTACTTCACAAAGTTACAACATACAACTGCACTGGAACAGGTACATTAGGGCATCTGAGTGGATTTAATACCATCTTCTGCTCTGTGATCATTAAACTATATACATATACATATTGTGTATACCATAATATTATAACATAATAAGGCACTTATTATGATTATTATTATTATTTTTTTTATTATTACTACTACTTTGCCACTTGTTTCTACTAGTACATTCCAATGTACAATTGCGTTGTTGTTGCTATTGTTTTCTTTTTTTTTTTTTTTTTTTTTTATATATTTAGAATTTTATAGTAATATAATTGTATTGCTTTTTTCTTGTGCTATTTCTTGTGTGTATATCTGGTTTTTGTGCTGCTTTTGGAACCGCAATTTCCTGAGGGCTCTGCCCAAAGGATCAGTAAAGTTCTATCTAATCTAATCTAATCTAATGTCATATAATGTAATGTAATGTAATATAACATAACATAATATAGCACAAGAAAGCAGTCGCAGTGTGCAAATCTCTGCCAAGGCAGATCAGTCATCGTCCCCCCCCCCCCCCCCCACATCACCACCAAATTTAATCATTTCTTCCTTGTGCCAGTATCAACATTTCCTGAAAATTTCATCCATATCTGTCCATAACTTTTTGAGTTATCTTGCTAACAAACAAACAAACAAACACACAAAGCAAAGTGATCACAATCCCCTCCTGGCGGAGGTAATAAACCCCTGTCCTCACATGTTTTACTCATTTTTTCATCATTTTACAGGTAATTGTTCACATTTATGCCATATTCCAAGGCTTTTTGGTTAATTTTTCAAGTATTTTACAGGTTTTTATATATTTTATCCTATGAATAATTGAGGTAAAACTGCATTTTACACCAATTATTGACATGTATTGATCAGATTTAGTGGATCAACAGGTGTTAAACAGTTTAGATCAGTAGAGGGTTCTGTTTTTTTAGGGCTAACAGACTGAATATGGGGTTCTAATGCTGCATAAATGCACAGACAGAATGATCCATATGAGTGATTACAGCAGAAGTATGAAGCTGTAACCCCTGTCCTAACACGTTCATCCATCACCAGTGTGAGTGTGAGTCCATGTGCCATTATGCAGATGCAGTAGATACTGTACGTCAGCCCACACACCTCCATGAACCACGAGCCTCCAGCTGACGACCCAACACATTCCACACACAGCTAATGCAGCGTGGATGTTTCAGCAGCTGTTCATCATCCTCCGTGTTGTCAGCACCTCTACACACAGTCATTAAGGGAACCCACCCGGGCCGGATCACATTTCAGGAAATGCAGCGGCGGTGACGTGCACGCTACAAGAGTCCTGGTGTCTGTGCACGTCTTTCATCCTTCAGTCCACATTAAGACCTAATGCGCAGACACGCCGCTACGCTGCAGGAGAAACGCATTAAACAACCTCAGCTGCACCATTCGTTTCAATCAGCATCTCAGCTCTGACAACACAATGAAAACGACAAGGTTTGGACGTACGGCTGTGCTGTAAAGGTTAAATATGTACCAGTTATCCACCCAAATCCAACCCTGAGCTTCAAAGAACTCCTCAAACTCCTTCAGCTGGGATGTATTTTTGCTTTATCCACACGCACACGGAGGTAAATCATATCTAATGCATATAAAACACAAACAGGCTGGACGGAACGTCGCACAAACACACACTTTGCACATTCGACATGTTTACGCTGCATCAGCAGAAAAGACCAATTAAGCTGTTTGTGATGAAATACAACATTAATAACTGGAAGGCGAGCGTCTGCAGAGGATTTCACTGGGATCACATACACTAGTGTTTGCATCTCTAACTCAAATATGAAAACACAAACTGCTCACAGGTAAATACTAGGGCTGTGTATCGGCAAGAATCTGGCGATACGATACAAATCACAATACTAGGATCACGATACGATATATTGTGATATATCACAATACTGTTAAAAAGGCAAATTTTTAAAATTGGTTTTGTTTCTTTTTTAAAAGATTATCTCCCAGAAGAATTTAATTACACCAGAAATCTGCACAAATACTAAACACATTTTTATTTGATCCCAACAGGATCTAATGCTATATCACAAAATGTTCCTGTGTTCAAACTTAAATTATGTTTTCCAGACATTACAGTTTAAGATCCTGTTCAAATGCTCATATTCTATTAGTTCAGAACTAACATCAGAACAGGATTTTTGTGCAATCCCAACAAAGGAACTAAAATTATTTAATAAAAGAGGGTTAAAATAATAAGAAATAAATATAAACAAGAGAAAAACAGAAAAACTAAAATGAACCTCCACAATATCTACATTTGAGTAAATACCTAAAAGTATCGATACAGTACTTTTTAATATCGATACAGTTTTGTGAAATGAAATCTCACGATATATTGCAGAACCGATATTTTCTTACAGCCCTAGTAAATACAGTGGACCAGTCAAGAGACACTGGAGGTTTATGGGAGTTCAGTGGAGGTTTGGATGAGACTGTAGGTTAAACGGGGTACACACTTAAAGATAATTGGGCTGTTTTTGTCCCGACCAAGGAAAGCAAATGCCAGATTATATTATGTTAATAATAAATAAATAATAATAGTGGATTACATTTATATAGTGCTTTTCGATGAACACATACCCAAAGCGCGTACAGTGGTTCTGTTATCATTGGTGGTGGTGGTAAACTCTCATATGTAACCTGACTGAAGCATAGCTGCAAATTGTGCGCCTACGTTCGACCTCTTCTTCGTCTTCTTCGTCTTCTTCGTCTCTTCGTCTTCTTCGTCTTCTTCTCTTCTTCTTTTATTGGCGGTTGGCATTCAGCTTATTGGTGCATTACCACCACCTTTTGCTCCAGTGTCAGTCAGATAACAGATAAACATTCTTTATCCCAATAATATCAATAATAAATGATAAAAAATGCATCTATTCACGTCTATTCTCATGCACTCTGCCTTCCCTCTGTTTTCCACAGTATAGTCCCAGTATCCCTCAGATCCTCTCCATATCCCCCCACGCTCTTTAAAAAAGCCATAAGTACCGTAAACCTGTGCTCTCTCAACCCATTGGTAAATACCCCCTTCAGTGTAAATTCATTTACCCCTAACTCTATTATCCTCACGTGTGGGGTCCATAACAGATAAAAAAACCTCTTCAGCAGACTTAGAATATCCTTACATGTGTACTCTGCTTTTACTTTAGGATCACGTCACCTTCAACACAACCAGTTTGTCCTGTGTTTGATGGCACTTATAATGTAAAGACTTTCCAGAGCTGCTCAGAGATACATTCAGACCTGTGTTTGATATTTATCTGTGGAAATCTGGACAGTTACATCAGCAACTTTACAAACAGAGCCACAAGGGCCAATGAAAGAGCCAGCGCCACTGTACCAAGCAACAGTAAACATCCAACCCTGGAGGATAATGCTTCTTTTGAGGGACGTTAAAACCCTCACCTGTTGGTCATGTCTCCTCAACTGTTTCCTCATTCAGACTCACGTTAGACCAGTGATGGGAATAACGTGTTACAAAAGTAATGCATTCCAGTAACAGATTACTTTCAGCTGTAACGCAGTAGTTTAAGGCATTACTAATCCATTTTCAGTCATTTTTACTTAGTACATAGCGCTAGCGTTACAACGCACTTTCGCCCATAATTTAATTGCTCAAATGAAAAACAAAACAAAACAAAACAAAACAGGAAGACCATGAGACCTTAAAGAATCAAAAATGTAAAGTTCTATTTCCTGTTGGTGTTCAGCTAATGGGTGCAGATGGCAGAAGACAGTCCATTGTCCACGTGGACGTATGCTCATGACTAACCCTAACCCTGCTTTACAGAAGTTAGTTAGCATGACCCCTGGGATCAGCAATGACAAGGTAAGCTAACGTTTCTATAGCTGGGTTTCCATTACCCTCAGAAATCTGCAAAATGTAAAACTGCAGAATAAAAAACTGGCAATGGAAACTCCAAATGTCGCAAAAACTGTCAAATATCGCAAACAAGTTTTTACACTCTCATGAGGTGGTTTTTGAGACGCTTCGATATAGAAGTATAATGCAAAAGTGTCATGGAAACACATTTTGGTCAGTTTGACCTATGTGGTCCTCATGGTTTTTTTGAGGCCAAAGATCTCCCCTATGACCCTGGACTCAGAACAGGTGGTTCTGCTTTGTTCATCAGACACTGGCTTTAGTGGAGGAACTGCTTCCCCAGGGCAGGACAAGTCTGAGGACACCAGAGGGTCCAGAACATCACACAGTTCAGTAAACAGTACCCGGGTCACTGGGAAATTCTGGATCCACAACTGGTTGGTGAATTCCTGATGTCCAGTTCTGTCCCATAAATCCATTGTGTGTGTCCATAAATAAGGACTTGGCCTTGGGATGACTCTCCGTTCCCTTCTTCTGTAGTTGAAGACAGTCAGTGCAATAGCAGTAGATGAACCGACACTACAGCGGCGTACCCGTGGAGGTTTGGATCCAACTGAGTCAAACATCTGCCTTAAACCAGCGTCTTGTGAGAACTATACAGTATTTTACCAGAATTACAACATATTGTGAGATGGGACTTTCCTAGAATCAAGTATCAGAAGCCAAACCCTCTTCAATGGAAACACCTACAAGTACTTTGTCAAAATTGTAAAAATATCACTTTTATCTTGTGGAAAACTGTAATGGAAACCCAGCTACTAACTAGTTAGAACTCTTTATCGATTGTGACTTTATCTACCGGCGTCCTCGGCCCCGCCCCCTATTTGAACATGTAAAATGTTGAAAAAAATGCAAGTGTTCCTGCTGGGATTCGAACATCGTAGACCGTAGCGTTACTTACTGAGCTAGTGACCACATGTACTTTGGGACACAAATGTATGTGTCCCAAGGCTGTCATATGTCTTGTATTGGGGGGGGGTCTACTGCACACACGCCATTTATGATGAGGGTCTGTATGTAACTAAAAGTAATACAGGAGTCATGTAACGCATTACAATTCTGAGACAGTAATATTGTAAGGTAAGGGATTACTTTTAAATAACAGTAACAAGTAATCTGTAATGGATTACAGTTTGGAAGTAACTTGCACAACACTGCATTAGACTACTGTAAACCCAGTGTAGGTCCGTGTGTTTGACAGACACCTAGGCCTTCAGTGGTGTTCTACCTGACTTAATCCACCTTTTAATATTGTAGCGTGTGCGGAGGATTTGGAAGGAAGTTAGCTCAATGTTATTTTAATAGCACAGGATATGCTTTTAATTTGACAAGATTAAGGATTAACAGTGAACAAGGCAATCACAGTCATGGATGAACAGGAAAGGCATTGTTCGGCTTATGGCTTTCACCAACAAAAATACAAAAACAAACACAAAAAGGCAAATAAACATTGCCATACACACATTAATCCCACATTTACACTAACACCACAACCCCGCTGAACCCCTGTGCACAGACTAACACATAATCAAACAACATGCCCAATACCCACAATGCAATGCGGTAAACACGCCACAATATCAGTACTATACCATAAAAACCACAGTGTAACAGGGTGTTGCAGCTCAGACATGTATCTGACATAGAGAATAAATGTCACTAATAAAGGAAGAAACCAACGAGCCCACCTCAGCAGGTCTTCTTCAACTACAGCCACACCCCCACCACCATCATCATTTCAACATAATCAGCAATATTTACTGAAGAAAATGATAAAAACATACAAATGTTCATCAAATACATTCAACTCACTAAAACTACGACTTATTTTTTAGTCTGTCTGAAACAAAAAAATCTATTTCTCCTCCTCTGTCGGCTAGTGTGGGTTAAAAACAGATACTAAATCTAAACCAGTTTACTTTAGCTTACGTTATCTCATGTGTGCATTCATGTACATATGTGTACAGTCAGAGCTGTGCTGCTTCTACTCTTTATCGGTCAAGTGCCTATTTTTCATAATTTCCGAGAACATTACAAGACATTGACAGTTACAGTGAAGACAGTGAGTCGACAATTTCAGGTCCAATGTGGTCTCCAGGGTCTGTAAGGTCCACCTCTGCATGAACAGTGAGTGGACCTGCTTTGTTAGGTACCATGAAGTAATGGTACTAATGTAAAGAATGATGTTCAAAGGGAGAATGTGAAAGTGGACAGGGGTCTGGACCAGCACGCATGGTGGTCTAAGGCTGCATTGTTATTTCTGAGCCTCAAGGTGAATTTCTTTTACCCGGCAACACATGATGGTGAAATACGATTGGATGAACATACACAACTGGAAGCAGTGACCAAGAAAAAAGATACCAAAGACAGTAGACTATTGGGAATAATTCAATCCAAAATCATGGAACAAATATTAAAATATGGGCGTATAAAATGCCCAGCTGGACCTGACAGACCAACACTATAAACCAGGGGTGTCAAACTCATTTTAGTTCAGGGGCCACATTCAGCCCAATTTGATCTGAAGTGGGCTAGACCTGTAAAATAATAAGAGTGAAAAAAGTAATATTATATTATGATCAGGTTTACATCTATAGGGTTTCCTTAAAAATCTGAATAACATGAACAACTGGAATTGTCTTAAGAAAAACAAGTGCAATTTTAGCAATATTCTGCCAATCAAATCAGTCAATCAATCAAATCAGTCAATCAAATTCTCCCTTTGTGCAGTAATCTACACCTGGATTTACTGCCTCTGTCCACAATAATATACATTATATAGACTAAATGTCCTCTGAAATTAAAGTTTATTTGCAACATAGTATGGCAAACTATTACATGATCAAAAACAAATTAATTTTAGCAAAAAAAAAAAAAAAAAAAGTCTCTGTTAAAATGTTAAAATGGGGTCATGGGCCAAAAAAGGTTGAAAACCACTGGCGTAAGTGGAAGTGAATCAGAATCAGAATCAGTTTTATTCTTTGTTCCAAACCAAAGGACCACACACATAAACACAACAGAGGCTCAACAATACAGACCGACAGGCAGATCTGCACAAAAAACACAATAAATAGGTCAGTTGGAATGAGTATACATAATAGCAGTGCCCT